>NC_056732.1:1127480609-1127755609 GCF_019279795.1 Protopterus annectens
ATCGAACATGGAAGTATCTCCTTATTCCCAAAGCTGTACAACCTCAGAGTTATATTCAGGTATTTGGTATGGGGAAGACAGGAGAGTGGTGCAGTAAATGGCATTACTGCCTCACGGCAAAAGGTGCTCTGGTTTAATTTTCACTTGGACTGAACTGTGTATGGAATCAGCATGTCTTACCTGCATTTACACGGGCTTTCCTTAGATGTTTCAGAATTCTCCATCCCCTTACAGACATATGGTATTCTCCAAAAGTACCCATACGTAGTTACTTAGTGTATGAATGAACAATAGTGTGCATTTTGCAATAAATGGGCACCCAGTTCAGAGAGGGTTTTACAGTCTTTTTAGCTATTGTCTGACAGAATAGGCTGTGGCATCTGCACATCCCTGTAAAGGATAAGGAAGATTATCTTAAAGAGGAAGGATGGAGGGATGTGGGAAGTGCAGGAGAGCTTACTCCAGCATCTGAATTATTATTAAAGTTAACATTCTGTGTTAAGTCTTTCCTCTGTATTTCCCATCTGCAGAAATTCCATTCAATGAATTATTATGAATTGAATTGAATTATTAAGATGTATGATGAGATGTGTACAGTAAAACATATACAACTGGGATAGTTCTATCAAAAGTAGTTCTTTTAAACACCAGAAGAAAAATATATCATCATTATAGTATGGTTGAGCAGCCACATAGTTCAGCAAAATTAAGATTAGTTGCTACAGCAGGAAAAACAGCTAAGGTATGCAGTACAAACAGACCCTGACAAATATTATCTAGTCTAATCAACTCTTAACAGAAAAGCATGCACTGCTGTTGAAGTCTACTGATCAGTCCTATAATGAAAATAAAATTATTTACTTATCTATAATCCAGATCGGTCGACAGATTTCACTGGGCAGACGGTGACTGTTTAAAACAGAAAACAAAATAGTCAGAAAACTACAATATCTCTACAAAGTATCCAATCCTCACTCACCCATCTTGCTAATTTGCATGACCATTGACTGCAAAATTAGATAATAACTATCCCTGGGATTCAGTAAACTCTGTGCAGGCTTCATGAGAAGCCTACATGGAGTTTATGTGTTTGCGAGATGAACAGCAGCGCTAATTAAATATTCATGCCATGCACCACATTTAAATGTAAACAAGCGCAGTTTCATGGTAGGCAACAGTACTGACAGCCAGGAAACCTTGTAAAGCAACATGGATAGCAAACCTGGTTACCTCAGAGCACAGTAGCTAAGTAGGATTGCATGGAATTCCACAATGATTACCAGGGCTTACATATAGTTATGTATATTTTCCAAACACAGTACAGGACAGTGTATATAGTGCAAAATGTTGTGAAATCCCATGCAAGACATTCTGTGCAAAAGTTGTGTAAATGATCAGTAAGGGTACGTGGACTGCTATGTAAAATAAACACTTGAGGGAAGTGTGTGTATTGAATAGGGATGAACACAGAAAGAGGACAGGTGAAACAATGCAATGTACAGCAGATGAGAGCATGTCAATGAAAGTTAGCTGTAGCAGGGACAGCAATCACATATCAATATGGTACTGTACAGATTACACAGTGAAAATGTATATTATGTGACTGTCACACAAGGTGGCAGAAAAATGGGAAAGATGTTTTTGTGAGATAAGCATCCTTCCATGAACAATGCAGAGGACATCTATCAGGGATGTTATATACAATTGGAGTAGGGTGCATATTGTGAAACTATGCCAAGTGATTTGCCTGAATATGAGAGTAATCTCAGCAGAGGTCTCCAAAAAGTGGGACACACATAAAGGCTCATGGATAACAGTAAAAGAAGTATGAAGAATCATGGACAATATCAGGATAATGCCACCAGTAATCCCATGTCTCTGACATAACATATATGATTCTGAGTGATCAGAGATGATTCTGCACAGACACACTTGTACAACTATTATGACATGTCAGCAATATATGGGGGTAATCACATGCACTGTCTTGACAATGTAACATCTGCTGGATGTGTAAGGAGGGACACTGCTATACCTGTATGTGACATTATGATCAATAAAGGCTAGTTAGCTGGTATGCTTGGCATACACACACACACACACACAGACACACTCACACACACACACACACACACATATATATATATATATATATATATATATATATATATATATATATATATATATATATATATATAAAGAGAGGGAGAGAGAAATAGATATATAGCACAATCCACACTGTCATGAATGTTACACAGCCCATCAATGCTGTCAAATAGCTTTGTATATACTCTGTGCATCACTGGAACAGGTATCACACATGCATCTGGTGTAACAACGTTTTGGATGTTCTGCACCATCAAAGAGTAATGTTTATGCAAGAAATATAATTCCTAGGTATGGCCAATAAGATGTGAGACAGCTCACTGTGGCAAATATAGTACACTTCAGTTACAGAAGGGTGCATTGCACTCAGTTATTAGTGTGATGAAGACTGTGAACAGTGGAGGTATTATGGCCTTTGATATGGATGCCTTTCACATACTCAACAGTTGTGTAACATACAAGGGAATAGTCAGCACTGTGGCCACATGCTGGTGGATGTTCCACTTACCATTTACCCCAGGATACAAGTCACATACCTATTTGTCTGATTACAGCATGTGATGCTTACATTATCCTTGGGTTGTGCATTTGTTTTCATGATGCAGCAAATCCGTCCATGTTTTTGGTTCATTACAGGTGTTATCATGGCTGCAACAGCAATTTTTGGTTTGTGCTGATACTGTGTTATACCAATATCACCTTTAGAGTCAATGACTGTTCACAATCTGTTGTCCTTCACACAGCTGTTTGGACACAGGCTGTGTATGTCATTCATCGTGTCTGTGACTTAATTAATGGACAGGAAAGGGCCTTTTAGACAGCCCCAATGTACAAACCTGATATCTGGACCTCAAATGTAGGTCACTGCACACATTTCAAAATATTTAGATGCCTCGTATGTGATCCACTAGTCTACCCACTTGGTGATATAGGTGTTTATGGCCACATCTGACAGTTTTGAGTGAATACCTCAGTCTAGATTTGTGTCAAATGTGTTGGGCTTGTCAAGTTCAAAAGGATTATAGTGTTGTCATCATGCATGCCTTTGATGACCTCTTTGAGGACATCTAACAGCTGTAACAGACATGATGTAGAATTAACAACTCACACAGGTATGTTGCACACAGCCAGGATATTACTAGTTTCCATTTAGAAAACGTCCAGTGATGACATGCTGCTCTACATCACAGATGATGGGAGTCAGGATGTGTCTATACATGCATGCATCAGGTGCTGCCCCCCCCCCAACTCAGACTGATGCATGTTGATGTACACCCTTCTACGGGAACAATAGTTTGCATTGTGTGGAGGGTGTGTTGAAGTGTGTATTCAACAGTGTCAGGAAGGAGCATGGGCTGGGTTATGCTATAGGAAATATGCGATGTTGTCACAGCCCATTGATTCTGTGTGATAGACCTGGATGAAGTTAAGATAGTACATGCCACCTATCTTGGTATGGCCTAGGGTTTGGATACAATGCCCCATGCAGGTATCATTGAGAAACTTTCCCAACTGGAGATTAACCCTTATATCAGTAGATGGGCAACCAACTGACTCACTGACAGAAAGCATGCTGTAAAATTGGTGAATCAACCTGTACCAGTTGAGCTATCACAATTGGTGTACCCCAGAGATCTGTGCTTGGACCTTTACCTTTCAGAATCTATTTCTCAACAGTTCAGGCTAAAGAATGCAGCCTTTGGCTTACCCCATTTGCTGATTCTTGCACATTGGGTACAATCATTGAATCCACCAATGATGATAACATACTACAGGATGTTCTAAAACAGACAAATTATTGGTGACAAAGCCACATTGTCTAAAAAATAAATGCAAAAATGTGTTTTTATTTTGTTCTTTTGCAAAGTGGAATTCCCTGCTAATTATAGCATTAACAACACTCCCGCTATGCTGAAATCCAGTGATGCAAGACCTGGGAACACAAGTACATAGCAACCAAGTGTCCACAGTGATGTGGAAAGGCTATGTTGTGCACATCATAAGTCACCCCATCATATTCAGATCTGAGGATTATATAACAGCACTGTAGTCAAACCTCATCAGAACACTAGTAGAGTATAATGCTCCCTTTTAAATGTACCTCACCAGACACATGCAGTAGCTGAAGAGACCACAGGGGTTTCTCACCAAGAAAATGCAGGGCCTACAAACCATGCCATGACATATGTTTATAGACTGAAAGCCATGTCACTGTAACCTGTATCATATAGAGTGAGGTGGCTTCCAGACCAATCTCTGACGCTGCCCTAGTGGGAAAAGTGCACATCCACAAATCAGATATAGATGATGACATCAGCAATGTCTGGTGAGGATAATATGTTAATAGCAGTGCCCCACATGATGGTGTAAAAAGCTCTCTCTAATGTCATGCAAGTACACAATCCCCCCCCCCCACACACACACAGACAAAACCACACACAGTTGACTGAAGTAAGAACAGAACGCCCTACCTAAGTACACAGACTACAGAGCTCACTACTTTACACAAGCACCATGGCACAGTCTGACTTTCACAAGGCTGCAGGAAAACTTATAGTGGATGACATCAGCAGTCGATGTTGAGAGGCCTGCATGAAATGGATGTGTAGGCATATTCAGCTATGAAGGTGGTTCTAGTTCTTCATGTTATCATATTGATGTGCATTGCATAACACACAACACGTGTTATTAATTTAGTTAGTGTAGTTGATATATTTGCAAACAAGTACTGAGACACCAGGGTGGTAGTGCATGGGGGGAGGTAACACATGGCTACATTGTAAATATGTGACATATTGTTAGATGTGGCCTTCAGTTTGTTATGTTTCCACATGTGGTTTCATGGCATGAAGTGTAAATGGACAGTAAACAGCACTAATACATGCTAATATTGACTTCACATAGAGCAGCGGCAAGCAACAGGTTGACCCAATGGTTAGCAAATTGTTTACACATGCGAGATACACATTCCCATTAATTTCCTTGTTTTTGCATAGTGAAGTAGTGTACAGATGCAGGGCTCATTGCTAAAATTCTGAGAGATAGTACTGAGTATAGGAAACATACCTGCTGCTTAGTTGACACTTTTTTATTTTTTAGCCCAGATGATACTGGGTTGTAATCCAGGTGTAACTAATACTTTTAAACAAGCTGTGATAGTGCAATAGCATTATTCATTATAGTATATTCAGCATATGTTACTGTGTGTTGACCTAGCACAGCAGAGTTAAGTGGCAATGGGTGGAGGTAACCGCAACATTGTAGAGCCACTCACCATCACTTGGCATTGCTGCATGATGCCAAAATCCAAGCAAACACAAAGGCCAAAATGTGAAGGTATCTTGTGCTTTTTCTGGCTCTTATGTGTTTTGGTTGTGATTCTATTTTTTTACCAGATTCTAGGTGTTAAAATTGGGTAGATAGGAAAGTGGTGAAATGGGGAGCAAGTGGGGGGAAGACCAAAGGGAAAGTAATACAGGAATGTGCAGGAGGGATGTAGGAAAGAGCTATAGCTAGGTCTTCAACAGTGTAAACTGAAATATGTGCAGAATATTAGTTGAATTTGGACTGTCACTTCCAGAAAGTGGGGTGACAGCAATGTAACCATGTTGGATAGACAACTGGACCAAATCAAGTGTGTCAAGAAGACACATATGCAAAATGGAGAGATATGTATTTGACAATATATATATATTTTTTTCTTGTGGGACAGGTGCTCATTTTTTTAATTCAGTAAGAGAGGAAAGCTAGGTAAGGAACGTTGGTATTTCTGGGTCAGATAAGTTGGGTAGGTGAGGAAGCAAATGCAAATAATGAATATATAATTAGGACCTGCTGGAGAGATAGATATGTATCCCAGAGACAACCTAGTCTATGGAACAGGCTCCTCATTCATGTGAAGCAGAGTTCCTCCCTAACCCAATTAAAATGCAACTTGGACAATGGGATGGGAAACCAGAACTTCATTCCTGGTTTGGCACCTATGTCTCTAATGCAAACAGGTAGCCTATAAGTATTTCATCTCCCAGGCCATTGCTTACTCTTAGCAAGGGTATCAGAACTTGTCAGAGATTTGGGATGCATGGTTAGGCTTAAAAGGCCCTTGAGGTCATTAGCCCAGTAAACACCTATGAACCTATGAACAAGACAAACAAGATAAGACACAGGGACGGTGAGGGAAACAAAAGTTTAGGGGACACCGTGATTGGGGTGAGGGAGGGGACAACCCAGGCTCACACTCGTCAAACATGGAGACAGTGAGATTCTAGTTCTCACCCACTGGACTGTCATCACTGTCCCCTTACTCCATTGGCAGCTGGAGTGCTTGAGATCTTCTATTTCTATGTACCATGAGGGAGAGCAGTCTTACACATCAACCCTGTCATCTCCTGGCGAGTAATGAAATCTCCACCTCTGATACTACTCCTGAAGGGTACCACAGTACCAACTGTTAAAACAGTACTACCTGAGGGTACAGGTCGCACAGGGGCAGCAGGCAGTGCTGCCAGTTTAGGTCCCATATGTTCTGGGCATTGGTGCTGGAGCTGGTGGAGCAAGGGCAGGCTGATCTACTGGGGCTGGCCTACCTCACTGTGCTGTGAAGCATTTAGTAATTTGTTACAGATGGATGACATGGAGGTATTTTGATGACACATAATAGAAAATAAAAAAGTTATAAGGGTTGGGGTGAGAGAAAAAACAGATACAATTAGTACCATTGTATGTGACATACAATGCATTAACACAATTAGACACATATTTTATCTGAAGTATTACAATTAAGTATATGTCCTAACAACTACACACTATAAATACAGATTTCTGAAAGTAATCCTTGAAATGTGCATATATTGTACATATACTTGGTCCAGTTATATAGATTACAGTTAACAGCAGGACATTTATACCAATTGTATAAAGTTTAATTTATGTAATATTATTAAAAAAATGCAGTATTTTATAGTTGTTACTCATGGTATTTGAACACACAGCCTCTGACTACAGTCTTATACTTGACTCCTAAAGTTGTTTTTTTCTACAGATTAATGCATTCTTACTTGTTTTCACAGTTAGGATACACATGGTCAATTTGTTACAACTATATAGATACCCAAAAAATCTATCATTAACATTTAAAGCTACAATAATACTTTTGTTGTGCTGCATACTTGCACAGCTGTGGGATGTCACCAATTTGAAACTCAGTCAATCACTGGTTGAGGGTATCCTTCTTGCACCTTTGTAGGTCATTAAAATGGTACCTACACTTTTCTCCAGTGCATGGGATGTCAGTCACACTGGATACAGCCTGAACCAAACTACTCCAAGCCTAAGACTTATACTGGGAGCCAGAATAGTCCCAGTTGCAGAAGTCTTTGTGGTGCTTTATCAGGAGTCCAATAAATATCCTGTACTCCTGAACGCCCCACTTCTGTGCCCTAAACTGGGCATCTTCCCCTCTAATGCCAAACATGTCTGATACCAGAACTAGAGCAATGGTAACTAATGATTTCCCAACAATTCCTGTTATCACATTTACTGGTAGTGTGCAAACCCAAGCGATCATGTCAACCTTGCTCACACAATGCTACATGGAGAGCAACAGCTCCAAGCAGGGAGAAAAACAATTTTTGCAATTGAAACGTTAATCTCACACTTGATATTAGTTTGAGGGGCATCTGCTGCCGTAGCTTGGAAATATATTTTGAAAATTAGATGAGCTAACTTTGCAGACATGCACTTGGGGCATAAATTCAATGATCTGAAACACTTTTTTTTTGGCTTTATACATTGATAAAATTGATTTTAAAGTGAGGAATCAAACCTAGTCAAAAGGGGCAAAAAATATTCTTCAGCATTGGCAATTTTCCATCTTAGCCACAGAAAAAGTGCTGCTCAGATACAGTCATGAATCATTCATAAATGCAGCTAACAGCTTGAGGAGTTACACATGTATGTGTGTGACCTGACAAGGTTTTGTATATATATATATATATATATATATATATATATATATATATATATCCAGTTGTGTATGTGTCTTATTTAATTACGAAGGTCTTACAAGTCCAGATAGCAAAATTATACTTACAGAAATATCAAGAAAGGTAGTATACCCTCAGTCATACATCTGAAAGCACAATAAGGGCATATTGCCCTCATACATATGATTCATATCAACTCCACTATCTAAAGTGTTATAAGTGAGAGTGAATATAATGGGAAATGAGCCAATAGTCAAAATGCTTGGAATATACTGTATTAGACCCCAGGACTATGTGTATGGCAGCCTTACACTTACACCTGTTGCTACAAGAATGTTAAAATAAGACTTGTATATTTTTCAGTTCATTGCTATAAACTGGTCTGCACAACAGTAAAAACAGATTGCTCACCCAGTACTAGAACCCAGGACCATCAATATTTCAGTCCTACAATTACACCTGCTGCCACAGGAGTAGTTACATAACAGTTGAATAATTTCATATTCATTCTTACCTTTTGTGTATTAACTGCCACACAATGCTGCTTAGAGTGTTTGCTTGATGCCCCACAGAATTAATTGAATGTATCCATTTTCGGTTATTGTCTGTTTGCATCTTGTCTGCAAGTGTTCAATGGTTGCAGGTGTTAGGCAGCATTGCTAACCACTGCACAACGTTGCTTAGTGGCATTGCATGATGGAAAGCAAACATTGCAACATTGTATCCTTTTTGACCTTTACACTTTCACTTTTGCAGACACCCTGTGTGCAGGTGTCCAGTCTATTTCCAGGGTGGTCCTCTAGTCTGGGTTTGAGCACTGTTAAGCATTGTGCAAATGAGATAAGCACAGATGAACCTGACATTTATCATATTTCTCCATTTCCCTTGTTTGCACTAAGCCATGCACCATACAAACATTGGCAAAAAAAAGAGAAAAGTAGTCGAAATGAAGAGAAGCAGTCTAAGAAATAAACACAAAAAAATGTTTGTTAGTACATATGAAATATTTTTAAATAGCTCTGGATTTGAACATTCACTTCAATGAACCTTCAGAACAGAGTAAAGGTGTCTTATCCATCTTTGCCACACAAATATCTTTGCAGCAGGGAACTGAAATCATTCTGCATACAACCAGCTGCAACATCATCCACAGTACTAACAAACCATATGACACTTATTTGTACGTATATTAATTTTAGATGTTGTACACTGAGTGATCACACAACCATTTATGACTATTGCTTGCAAAAATGCAGCTCTGTCTTATCTCTCTGTGTTTGTTGCTCATTCTTGTCTTATCTGACCAGTAATCTGAGACATACAGTCTTAAGGCATTCTATATCATTGTTCTTAAAATGTGTGAGGATATTAAATGGCAATAATATACAGTTGCTGATAAATGAAGGGGAGGTTGCATGTTAATGAACAAAAACTGTGAATTGTGTGCTGCTTACTTACATTTCAAATCTTGATAAAATTACTTCTGCACTGTGTAAGCCTAACCTGACACACCCATTGGAGGTAGAGCAGTTTGCATTGCTATTGCATTTTCCTTTTCCCTACCAAGATAATTCACAGTTGCAATCCTTTTGCAAGAAAAACTGAAGGAGTGCCTGCACTATGTTTCATAGGTTCATAGGTGTGTACTAGGCTAATGGCCCTGAAGCCTTTACAAGCTTAGCCCAAAAAAATGCCCAGACCATCTGCTACACTGAGATTCAGCAATTCTAATAAGTTTACACCTTATTTGCATCCTCACCATGCTAACAGCCCTGAATCTACACCATAAAAAGGCAACCGTGTAATTAAGGAACCTGAAAGTGAGGAGTCTTGTTTATATGGAAAACACAGAAGACACTACTACTTTGGGATATATCTGCATAGAAGACTACTGACCTTGAGAAGATATGCTTGCTTTTTTCAGCTATATACTGCATATGCTGAAATGTCACTAAGAAAAATCTTTTAATATATATATATATATATATATATATATATATATATATATATATATATATATATATATTCATAGGTTCATAGGTTCATACTAGGCTATCTGCCCAAGGGCATTTATAAGCCTAGCCCATAATTATGTGTCTTTCGCCACCCCTTTAGTTTGAATAAAAACTATGCCTATCATTTTTCTGTGCCTCTGTCAAGCAGTGACACTGAAGTAATCCCTGGGGTATATCTGCGATCTCCCATCCATTGGTCAAGATTCCTCTTGAACAAGGCCAGCGAGGTGCTCTGCCTCACATGTACCGGGATTTTGTTCCACAGCATAGGGAGTCTCTGGGTGATGAATCTGTCCCTCCAGCATGTTCTATTTATAACCGTGTCAAGGTTTAAGTCTCCCGCCCTTGTGGTTCTGAGGGATCTAGATTTTTGAGGTGAAGCATATTCATCAAATCTGGGTTTGACATGGCCTTATATGTCAGGCACAGGTCACCTCTGAGCAAGCGGTATGAGACTGAATAGAGCTGGAGTTCTTTCAGTCGGGCAGCATAAGACATATTTTGAGACCCTTTATCCTTTTGGTGAGGAACTTTTGGGGCCTTTCAAGCTGCAGCAGGTGTCTGGTCAGATACATTCGAGCGGGCATTGTACTCAATCATAGGTCTAATGAGTGATGAGTACAGGGGGACGATGACCTCCCTTGATCTAGATGTGAATCCCTTCATGATCAGGTGGGCGATATAGAAGGTTTTCCTAACTACTTTAGCAACATGAGTGTCAAGCGAAGGCTACTGTCAACTTGGGTCCCCAGATCCCTGATGACTTTTTCTGTGCTCAGTGGATTGCCACCTATATGGTAGCTAGGGGTAACCTTGTTTTTCCCGAGGGGTATGACTATGCATTTTTTGGCGTTTAACTTCAGGCCATGGCTCTGGCACCAGTTATCCATTTCTGTGAGGCCCTTCTGGAGGATATCTGTGTCAGATGTGTTTTCGACTATGGCGCCCAGTTTGCAGTCATCTGCAAACTTTGTCAGCCATAACCCTCCTGTGTTTGCTTGTACTTCAGAAAAGTAGATGCCAAACAAGAGTGGACCCAGGACTGAGCCCTGTGGGACACCACTTGTGACAGGCTTTGAGTCTGACATGGCTCCAGCAACTCTGACCCTGTGGGTTCTGTTACTTAGCCAGTTTGCAACCCATCTTGTGATGTATGGGTTAACATTCAAGCAGATGAGTTTTTCGATGATACCTGAGTGGGGTATTGTGTCGAAGGCCTTTGCAAGGTCGAGGTAGGCTGTATGGACTGCCTTTCCCTCATCAATGGCCTTGGTGACTGTCTCGAAAAAGTCAACCAAGTTTAAGAGGCAGGATCTGCCTTTGACAAAGCCAAACTGGGTTGGATCCAAAGTCTGCAAGTTCCCTATGTCTTTATTTATGAGTTCCATTATGATCCTCTCCATGGCTTTGCAGATAAGGCTTGTCAAGCTAATGGGGCTGTAATTTCCAGGGTCTGTGGAGGCACCGCCCTTATGAAGTGGGACCACAGTCGCCGTGCGCCACTCCTTGGGTACGTATCCTGAGGTGAGGCTAAGATTAAACAGCTGTCCTAACTGTGGGTTTAATTCCTCGTTGAGTTCATGAAGCACACAGCTGGGGACACCATCCGTCCCATGGATGCTGTGTTTTTGCCTTAGTGAGGGCAGTTCTCACCTGGGCGTTGGAGATGTTTGGGGGCTACAATCCTCTGGAATAGATATCTCTCCTTTTGGGGGGGAGGGGGGGGAGAAGTTTGCACTGAACCTGTCAGCCAGTATGTTAGCAATGTGTGTAGGTTCAGTAATTTTCACATCATTTTGAACTAATTCTGAGCATATCTGGGAGTTTCCTCCTAGGTTTCTAACATAGCTAAAGAAGGCCTTATGATTGTCTTTAGAGTCCTTGGCGATTTTTCTCTCAAAATTTGCCTTGGATGATTTTATGAGAGCTCTTAGTTTTTTACTTATAATGATCAAAGGTGTCTTACCTTTCAAGGATTTTGCTCTATCTTGTAGTAGCTTCCTCCTTTTGTTGTAGAGCTTGTTAACAAATACTACTTTTATCTGTATGCATTACTTAAAAGTGTACTAAATTGCAAGTGCATGTTTGCATGTTTGTCAAGGTATTTCACAGGTAAACATGATTGGGAATAGCTTAAAATTGAATGCTCTGTGTTAAATCTGTAGACCTGTTTCAGGGACAGTTCATTTGTTAGCACTTTTAGCATTTCTCTGATGGTTTGTTAGCAAAATGTGTAATTTGCCTGTTTTTTGGGGGGTGGGGGAACAAAGTTGCATTTCTGTTTTGGCACAAACAATGATATGTTGCTATTGTTACTCTCGTTTGTTTTGCATCCAGAGTTGCTTTGTATGTAAATATAATATATTACAACCACACAATTCCCTTTTTTTATATTTCTGCATCTTGACTGCTTTTTGTTTCTCCAGTGGGTAATAGTGAAATGCTACCTTTACTATTTTTTCTGGACACAGAACTTTTATTTTTAGTTATGGGATACTTATGTGTATTATCCTTCTGTTGTGCTTTAGGTCACCTAGGACTATGACACCCAAATGTCTCAATCCCTGAAAACCCCCTTTCAGTGATCGTGAGAATCAGGTCATTATGGAAGCTTTTAGGTGACATGTGCCTTTCTGCTTGAGAGGGGATATGGAGATATGCCAGGCAGAATGCAAATTTGGCAACAGATAGTTGCTGATGTGAATGCAGTAGGTGGTCACTGCAGGACATATGATCAGGTGTACCATAGGGCCACTGACATGATCTCATCTGCATGGAGGAGAGAAGCTGCAGTGGCCCATAATCAGATGGGTACCAGTGAGGGGGCCTGCCAGATAGCCACCACTAGCAGAAAATGAAGAGTTCCTGTCCACTGCCAGGGATCCAGGCAGCTCCGGGGAAAGTGCAGAATAGCATGTCCTTGACATTGGTGCCACTGTTTCAGGGACAACAAGTATGTCCCAGGAGAAGCCTCCAGGTAGGCTTATGTATCTTAGTTGTTAAATGCTCTTGTATAGTAAAATATTGACAGCAATATATTAGTTCTATTTAACAATAAATTGGTTTGTGGGGGGTGGATTGTAGATTGCTACAGTTAACAACACATTCTGATTGATTACACATGGGCTTAGGTTGGACAGACACACACACACACACACACACACACACACACACACACACACACACACACACACACACACACACACGCACACAAACAGTTACATGGTTCAGCTGTGAAGCTTAAAGCTCATTTTATCTAACTGGCCATTTGTTACTTTATCAGAATATCTACCTGCTTCTCTTTCTTACTCATACACATACTCACTGACCTTTTGTGTCAACCTAGACTTCCTGCACCCCCACACAACACCCTTTGCAAGTGATGATAACCATGCCATATCCCTGTTTTCTATCTTTTGGATTCAGGGATACACATTTGTGTCTGATGCTCAAGGTGCATAACTGGCTTAGTGCTTAGTATATCTACATTTGTGATGCTGATTTGGTAATTGCATGTTTGACATATTGTGGTGTTAGAACGTTAGACCGTTGACAGAGTCAAACATTTTTTGCATCAGTGTTGTTAATGATCTTCTGAGGGTTATGAAGTATGAAACTGAAATGTGTCTCTTTACTTTCTAACTTCTCTCTTTAATGATTTTCCAGTACAAAGTATGGTGCTAAACTGAGAACATTCAGTGACCATCAGTACTTTTGAGAGGTATGACTGTGTGAATCTTTGATGCCTGAGACCTACTACTTGATAATAGACACAAATAAGTCACATAAGCCTCATCTGTCACATGTTAAAGCCATTTCTGTACAAATCATCCACCTTTAACTTGCTTACATTACCAAGTAACAATATGCAAGGATATGCCATTCATTCATATTATTAAATAATACACTCCAGGTTCAACACTTACTTTGTAAATCCAGCATTTGCAACTGTTTTAGTTTAGGGCTGATTGTGCCTGATGCTAGGAGTGCACAGCCATTACATGGGAAGGTAAAGGTAGTGAGTATTGCCTGGCATCAATGTTAGTATGTCTATGTACATAGGAGGATGGTTTTAGCCCCTTAGGTGGTGAGTGAGTGTGTTATGTGTTGCCTCTTAGCCAATGTGAGGGCATATTGAGCATGTCTATATTTGCCTACACCTACAGCAGCTGCTGGTTCCCCCTGTGACTCCTCACCTGCATGTGGCTGTCGTGACCTTGCCATTGGTGGTAGGATGTGTGCCTCTACCCATGTTGATCCTACTGAAGCTGTTTTCTCAGGATGATATTGTGTAGCATGGCACATACAGTGAATATTTCAGTACATGTACATAAATTGTACTGCAGGGCTCCCCCACATGTATCTAGACACCAGAAACACAACTTCAGCAGCCCAAACACATGCTTTATGAGATTTCTGGCTTGAGTGTGTGCCTCATTATGGCATTCTTCAGTGAGTGCGTGTGCATTTCTGATGGACGTCATTAGCCACAGTTTCAGTGCATAACCTGCACCCCCCAGTAAATGACCTTGTGGGATATCCCCCATAGTGAACATCTGGTACAGTTGGGAGGTGTGCCAGATATGTTATTCATGGTAACTGCATGGGCTGCCAGCACACACACGTTCAAGATAATTCCCTTGGCATTATACTCGACTTGGCAGTTCATAGAGTGGAAACCCTTTCTATTTATGTAGAGCCTTCTCTGATCCCCTGGTGGTGCCTTAATTTCTATATTTGTGCAATCTACGGCACCCAGTACTTTGGGGTAGTGTGCTACAGGATAGAACTCCTGCATATTTGTGGCCCTGTCTTCAGGAGTATGCAGAAAACATATGTGGTCACTGGCATGTTGTAGAATAGCATTCAGAAATTGATGGAAGATTCTGGATGCTGATGCCTGTGACACCCCCAGCCTATCCTCTGTTGGTCTCTGAAAGGTTCCTGTTTCTTTTTCTTTACTGGTATGTGTTATCTTCTGTTTGCCCAGGCTCTGAGCTGAGGATGACAGAGGATGCAGAGTTCCTGTAGTGTGTCTCTATCCACCCTTTAGTGCTCTACAATTTCCACCTCATGCAGATTATGAAATGTTAAGCAGGGTCTGAAAAGTCTTCTTCTTCTTGGCCATTGTCTATTAGCAACAGCAGCAGCAGCATAGACTTCAGCCTGTTGCACATGCACATAAATTAAAGCAACAGCAGCCCTGAACATTCTTACTGTGTGAACTCCTTTCCATGGCTGTACTGCAGTAGGTTTTGGAATTCGCAGGGAAAACCAGCACTGAGTCTATACGGTTACTTTATAGTTTGTTGAAAAGTTCCTCCATCTTGGATTGGTTGATTAGCATACAATTCAGTGCTTATGTTGTAATTAGTATGCCACAGAGTCTACCTTGTTTGTGCAGCTCTACACACAGAGTAGAGCCACTTACTGAATCTAAAACAGTTTGCTTCCCTTGTGGGAGCCGTGGAGAGAGGCGCACATGGTATAAATGGACCGTGTAGGCTTTGTTGAATCTGGGTGTATGTCTGTATCTCTAAACTGAGCAAAAGAAAAAGAAAACTTAAGACAGTAAAATGGAAATGTCTGTATCAGTACATTCCTCAGTCCTTAGTCCACCATCCTGAAATATTGCAATGCAAATATCAAGCTGTTCACATCAATAAAAAGGGTGATGTAAACATGCATATTGAAGTACATATCCAGCTTAGTATTTAGAGCACTAAACCACCAAACCTCTAGCATATCAGTGAGAATTTGAGCCCCACCCTGTACAAATCAAGGAATATGTATCCAAATTTCATGCTTGTACAGCAGTGCTTCCAGCCACACTCTCAGCTGGGACAATAATGATACGATTGGTTAGAGGGAAAGTTATTATAACTACAAGATTAGCAAGCAATATCCAGTTAACTAAAATCAAATTTATTTTACTCTTAAAAAATCCAACAAGTAAATCCCACAGGTAACAAGTTTGTTAGAAATTGTTCTAAGGGTATACAATTTATTGTAAATATTTTTTAATAACTCCAACTACTAGACTGTCATGGAGTAACACAGCAAGAGTCCAAAACTTACTAGAGTATTTAGCTACCTAACTGTATCTCGGCCGGAAAAAGAAAATCCATTGTCGTATTACTGAAAAAACTTAAGCTGTCGCTGTTGCTTCATAAAGGTGTACGAGCAATTCATTCCAGACAGCAGTCCTGACAAGCAGGTCATGAAGTCAAATATTTAAGCAATAATGCATGACTGTGCATGTCTGCATCAAGATTTACCCATGGCTCGTGTGGTTTGATCCCGAGGGTGATATACCCACACTCAGTTGATCATTTCTGCTATTATACATCATTAAAGAAGAAATTGCTTAACTTTTATGTAGGGCACTTCAGTCTTCATCCACGTTGTCTTCTATGGGCTGATGTGGACTTACATTTCTATGCTTGCACAGTACATCAGTGTTGTGCATGAGAAGTGATGCAGAAAACAGAATCTGCGTGGATGCTTATTTTTTTAAACGTAAAGATATAAGGAAAATCAGGTAGGTTTCTGTTTGTTTAATTATGCAGAACATATCTGATTTTTCTTACACTTTGCTCTGCCATTAGCATATACCAATAGAAAGTCTGGCCGCTCAGTGGTACTTCAGCAGCTAGGCATTTTTCTATTGGCACATGCTTGGTTTACAATGGGCATACTGGTCGGGCTATCTAATTAGCGTGCTTATTTCTGAATAGTAATGAGCCTTTATGTATTACTTTTAAGCAAAATTGATATAACCTAGATGCCCTGCTCAATCACTGGAAGTGGTACCTGCAAAACACATCAGCATACTGGAACTCTCCTCCACCTTTTTCATATATTAAGCATCTTCTACAGCAGGATATGCTTTCAGCTTCTACTACAGCTTACCCTAATATATATATATATATATATATATATATATATATATATACATATATTTATATATACTTCTATTCACCAAAATCCCACTTAGTTGTCAAATGACCTCACCCCCACACACCCCCAACTCCGAGAAAGGGCAAAGTTCGCCATGATGGCCAAGTGATTAGTTTCCTGGAGTTAAATTATGGTGATCTGGGTGTATGTTAAACTAAGTTTTCGACAACGTCATCTCGTTGTTTTGTAATTCAATTAAGTGGGAATTTGGGAAATAGAAGTAGACAGATATATCTATGTATATATATATATATATATATATATATATATATATATATATATATATATATTTAAAATATGAAAGTTATACACCTATAAGTAAAGTTACCAGTAATGACTCAATGCATTAGTGATTTTTTTGTTTTGTAAATTATGTGCTTGTGTCTTTTCTTTTTTATGCATGCATATTCTGTAAAAGTCAAATGTCAGTGTTAAATGTTTACATAGGTACTAGCTCTGCATCATAAAGCTGGATGCCCGGTGTTGCAGACACCTGCCTCACCATCATTCACACACACAGACACACACACACACACACACACACACACACACACACACACACACACACACACACACACACACACACACACACACACACACACACACACACACACACCATTTACAGTATTGCTGGCATGATGCACACTGCCTCGAAGTCAGTGAGGTCAAGCTAATGACATCATAGTGCAGTGTAGTTATTGTAGTATGTTGGCCAGGAAATCCAGCACAATACTGCTTAGATGTAGTTAAAAAAAACAATTATTCACTTCATCAGCATGTAGACCATGAAGCTCTGGGAGGACAGAGTAAAGTATCATGCCTTACATCATGGAAATAGCAGGGGATGGATCATGTATCATGCATGTAGGGTAAAATAGGCAGTCTGTACAATCACGCAACATTTGTCAGCATAAGTTAATGCACTACTAGCTACTGGGGAAAGCCATACACCATTATTTTCATGGAACTATGGAGTTAGGATGTGACTTTGTCACATTGTTTGGGGCAAAGAAGTGGATTTGTTGGGAGGAACACAGCAGTCACCAACAATCCTTTTCTGACCATTGCAAGATGCTCTGATAATGAGCAGCACAGGGAAGATAGCGGGTATAAACTTCAACCGTTACCAGTCTGTATGTGAAAGTGGATCAGGACAGGTGATCTTACTAGTGCTTGGCTGGGAGTGGAGAATGAAATGTAGTTCTCATCACTTCTGGGATGGTTTTGAGGATTAATGGGACACACGTTAGTGCCAAATAAAATGGGGGTATTGCAGAAACTCAAATTACTCCAGCACAGGTGTAAGGAGTGGAATGATATCCTCAATGAGGGGAGTGCTCTCAGCACTGTGACAGCCCAACTGAATTTTTTAGCATGTGATTGTAAGGATGGAAAAGACATGACACTAAAGTGCTGCTTTCATGAATCAGTAAGCACTGCTGTTCCATATAGTTATGAGTCCTTTACATACACATCATGAAATGTCAGTGTTGGTCTGTAGAATGTATGGAAAATGAGATTTCTGAATTAAGATTATTCATTCTTGTTGTTATACTCAGTACAAGCAAATATGAAAGGACTAATTTTCAGTGGAACATCTTCCATGAGCAATTTACAAAGTGGCTTTTTATGTTTCTAAGAGTTAGCTATAAAATTACTGGATCGATAGTGCTTATAGTGAGCAAAGTATCTCAGGCCCTGTACGAAAAATATATTACTACTAATAGGGTAGTAATGAATCTTTACAGGATCAAGTCTGTTCTTATTTCTATTTGTGGAAAAAAATTATTATATTCCATGGTCCTTTCTGCTCAATATCTTAGAGAAAATGAGTATCCCTGTTTCACTTAGGAATTGTATTAGCATGATACGCAAGTTTCTCTGTAAAAAAAATATACAGGAGAATTTCATGCACCTGCTTTTACAGACTGAGGCATATAGAGGCCTGCAATTGTCATCTTTGCTTTTTGTTTTGTTGCCTTTGTGTGCCTTTCAGCTGCTCTAAGTCTGCTCCCAATGTTCCATTTTCCCTTTATGTCCCTGATACTAGCTCTGAGACTGGGACTACTTCATTGGTGGTTTGGGAAGGAGAACTGTCTTGGAGTGTAATGGCTGGCATTACCACATATGCTTGTGCCATATACCATTTTTTTGTATTATTTAACTGGCTACAGACATAATGCACCTCAGTGCAGGTTGCATCACTTAGCTCATGGTCCAATTCTATGCTGAATTTTAATAGCTACATAACTTGTGATTATGGTACTTTTCCCATCATGGGGGCACTTAGCAAAGAGCATTAAGGCTATAAGCTGCTTCCTGTGGTCCCTGGCTTGATTCTCTCAACCTTCATTTGTTTACTGTTTGACTTTGAACAAGTCACTTAACCAGACAGTGCTTTGGAGCAATTGTGCTTGGCTCCTCAATGTTCTTCTAGACTGCGTGCCTACTAACTCCCTGTGACCACTGACAAAAACCTCAGCCTCCACAACTAGATGAGGTGAAAAATATATTCTTTTCCAACCCTGCATGACTCCTTCGGCATTCAAGCCACAAACTGGACTCAGATCATCTAGGTTGCAAGTGATTTATACAAGTTAAAACCAACATCTTTCCTTCAATAAATGGTCAAGTAAGAAGGGGATTAAAGGGCCATTCAAGTATGAAAGAAGAGCAAAATATGGAATTCATGCAACTTACTTTGTCATGAATGTCACGAAAGTGGAATGTTTCTTAGAAAATTTTAATATAAAAGGCTTTTAAAAGATTACAGCCTATAATATCAATGTTAATGAACCAGAGAGCTGATGCATACTGTGTGCACCCTATGTCTATAGGGTGACACAGTACTGGTAGAAATAAAAGTGTGCCTGAGTCTAGGAATACTGACCTCTGAGACATTTCAGCAGCATATAGGAGATGTTATAGAAATATCCCAGATGGCTGTCAGCTGCATTCTCACACAGTTCCTTGCAGTATTATGCACTAAGGTGGATGAATATATCCACATCCCAACAACAGCCATGGAGTGCAGAAGTGTCATGCAGCAATTCTATGCCACAGCCAACTCCCCCATGTCCTTGGTGCAATAGACTGCACTCACATTCCCCTCAAAACACCAACTGTATCTGACACTGAATGACACATTAATAGAAGGCTGTAGACATTATTCAGCTGTCAAGTAGGTTGCTCTGCAGATGACCTCATTACTAATATCATGTTAACACTCTGGTAGTGTGCATGATGCAGCAATATGGAGAGAAAGTGTCCTGTGGTTTGCTGTCCAACATGGTGAAATACCAGAGAGACTCCTACCAGGTAAGTGCATAACTGCCACTAAACAGTAAGCAGTAACTATACATTGCCAAAGGAAGCAAGATGAATAAATATTCCTTCACATCCCCCTAAAAACAGGTGACTGTGTGTATCATCCAGAACCTTGGCAAATGACACCATACAGAGCCCCATCTACCTCTGTTGAGGATGATACAACAGAGCACACACCATGACATGAAACATATCGAGTGTGTGTTTGGCATGCTGACAGCAAGATTCAGATATCTGTCCACATCTAGTGGTGCTCTGCAATATACACCAGAGAAGGCATCACAGATGGTTACCATGTGTGGCATGTTTTACATGATAACATCAAAACATGGTGGCCACCCAGCAGCTGGTGTGGGTGACCTACACTTGGAATCCTAGATGTTTGATGTTGAGCTATCAGAGCTGTCATAGGATGACCAGGAGAACACAGGGGTGAGAATAAATAGATGTGGGTGATGGAAGAAGTGGCCATATGCTCTATCGCAGGCAACATGTATCTGTCACACACTTTTGAGTCACAATAAGCCACATTGTGTACAGACCAAACGGTGATGTTCACATATTGCCCTATGACAGCAGCACAGAGCATGATTAATGGAAAGAAACCATTAGGTGTCCACATTGAACATCATGCACAACAAAAGCATATGATGTACCTGTAATAACATATACACAACAGAGCAAGGAGCATAACTTTATGTATAAAGAGGAAACACCAACACAGGAAGTCTCTCTACAATGTACATCACCAAAGAGGACCACACAGGCAAATGTATGACATAAAGGAGGAGTGCACAATAGAAGGAGACATTGTATATATAGAATATCATCATACAGAGAGCTAGCATGGGAAGGTAGCTGTAAAATAGTTGTGAGTTGTGCCAGATATGAGAGTTATGGTAACTGCTGGGGTTGCCAGCACACACATTCCAGATGATTCCCTTAGCTTTACACATGACCTGGTATTTAATGGATTGGTGTGCCAGATATGAGAGTTATGGTAACTGCTGGGGTTGCCAGCACACACATTCCAGATGATTCCCTTAGCTTTACACATGACCTGGTATTTAATGGATTGGAACTTTTTCTGTTTATGTAGACCCTTCCCTGTTCCCCTGGCTGTGTTTGATCTCAATTTGCATGCAGTTAATGACACCCATGACTTCATGGAAGTGTGCTATGGTATAGAAATCTTGCAATGGATACGGGGAAAATATATATAGTCACTGGCATGTTATAGCACAACATTAGGAACTGATGAAGGACTCTGGATGTCGATTCTTATGACACCCCCAGCATGTCCACTATTGGTCTCTGAACGGTTTCTGTTGCTAAAATTCTGAGTGCTACACATACCTTAGTGTCAGCAGGTATTGGTTCTCTTCAATTTGCCCTTACTCTCAGTTGAGGATGACAAAGGTTGCAGTATTCCTGGATTGTGTCTCTATCCATCCTGTAATGCTCTACTATTTCCACCTTAAAGTTTAATGGGGCTCTAAACACCCATCTACTTCTTGGCCATGGTCTATCATCATCATCATCATCAGCAGCAGCAACAACAGTAGCATCATAGTGAATAGCTATGCCATCTTTGACTGGTTGGTTACCATACAGCTCAGAGGCTTATGCTATAATTAGCATGCCACACTGTTTACTGTGTTTGCATAGCTCTACATGCCATGAAGAGCTGCTTACTGAATACACATTGGTGTGCTACCATGTAAGGTTTCTTGAATCCAGTCCATATTTCCATATGTATATAATATTTCAAAAACAAGTGACTTAGAAGTGATTTAATGAGATGAGATGAAACTTTAGATGTTGTTGAAGAAAACTATCTTTGATAGTCATACTATTAGTTGCATATCTCATAGGATATTTAGTGTTATTTATATACTGCTAATTAAAAAATTATGAATATGTTTACATTTTTCTGTAAATATATAAATAATAAACGTACTCCTAATGGAATTTTTTCATGTCATATGAAAGTTTATGTCTGGTTAACAAAAATGTTCTAACAATATATGTCTTGGTTGTACAGTTTCCAAGATATGACAATTTGTTAACATTTAGCAAAAAAATATAATTTTGGGTTTATGTGCATTATAATATATTATAATATTTATAGAAAGGCTATGAATGCACAGACTATTATCACTGTAAAGAATATTTCTTATTGATTTCATTGTTATTTGTACAGTTTTGATAGCTTTTGTTGTTCACAAAATATTTACCTTTGTTTATCTTATTTTTTCAGAAAATGCTCTGGAATGCAACATATGTAGGCTGCTAGAGGTGTGACATTCCACACCACATAGATACTAATGAGTTAATGGAAGGTAGTGCCTACTTAACCTGGTTGATTTTTTTAAGAACGTCACCAAGGCAATAGATAAAGGTAAAATAATGCATACCATGACCTTGCCAAGGCATTAGATACAATACTTTACTCAGGCATCATGACAAACTCTCCAAACTAGGCATAAATCCCTACATAACTCACTGGGTTCCTGAATTGTTCGCAGACAGGACCCAAGAAGCCAGAATTGGTGAGACCACCTCCAGCTAAAGACTGGTCACCAGTGGAGTACATCAGGGTTCCACACTGGGACTGCTCCTGTTTGGCATCTACTTCTTGTTAGTCAATGCTAATGTCAAAGGCCATTGGCTCACCAAGATCACAGATGACTTTAAATTGGGAGCTATCATAGATTCCCCATAGAACACCAACATCTTGCAAGATGGTCTAACACAGACAAATAATTGGTGCCAAAGACACGGTTTAAACCACAATACCAAGAAATGCAATATAATACCTTTTGGAAAATTGTCACCCAAGTTAATCACTCTGTTGGTAACACACTCATAAGAGTTGACCTGGTAGTTAGGGAAATTGGAACATATGTAGACAGTAATCTGGCTTTCAACCATCATGTAGCAAAGATAGCAAGAAAATCTTTGTATGTCACCCAACTTACAGGTAAGGGTATGGCACTGAGGTTCAAGGAAGTTATAGTGACATTCTGCTCAGCCCTTATCAGATCCATCATTGAGTACAATTTCCCCTTGGGCATGTGCCTAACCAGACACTTGAAACAGTTGGAATGCCCACAAAGATTTCTCACCAGGATAATCCAGGTCATGAATACCTTGTCCTACATGGCTCACTGAAAGGACTCATCGTTGTACTAAGTATTCTACAGGCTGCTGAGAGGTGATCTATGCCTGGCTTATAAGGCATCCTCACATTTAGCCCGGAAGGATTTTTTACGCATCTATAAAACAAACAGCACAAGAAACACTAGACCCAAGGATTTTAACTTCATTTGTGACATAAATAAAACATGTTGGAGGGACAGGACAGATATGTGACTCAAAAGCTCCCTTTTTATGGAAAAGGCTCCTCATCCAGCAGAGTTCATCCCTGACCCTATTAAAAAAAAAACTTGACCATTGGATGGAAAATCACAAATTCAGCTTGGTCTGGCTCCCATGTCTCTGATAGACAGAGGCTGTCAGTGAGTAAAATGTTCTCCAATTAACATCCTCCCAGCAAATCTTAGCTATCTTCTTACTACCACCCCCAGTCGATGCCAAAGGTACCTGGGTACAAACTGGGTTGTGTTGCTCTTCTAGACTTATAAAAGCCCTATTGTTCTTTAGCTTAGTAACAACCTATAAACCTATGTGTATTTTGGCCATTCCACTTTTATGAAATGAATGCATGGCATATATCCCAAGTAGACATGAATGAAATCTTTGTTGTCTTTGGCATATTACACCCCTGTGACAACAGCTTCACAGGTCTCTTGACCAACAGTGGAGTTATTATGTTTATTTGACCATTACACAGACACTTGTCAAATTTGCTGCAGTACTGCTGCTTGACTTTGTGTAGAGATGTTTGCATCTTGAATGCAGGGTTGGAGGATTCTGCTATGACTTCTTATGTTGTTAACATACATGCTCCTTTGTGGATAAGATCTGCCTTATTATTGAGTGAATTATACTTGCACTGCTAACAATTTACTGAGTGGTGATTTTTTTTGTTTACCATGTACTGCAGTGTTGGCTTTTCCCAGTTAATGCTACCTGCTTCATTACTTCCATCAGTCGAACATAAAAGTCAGGATTTTAATAAAATCTGTGTAGGCACAGTATAGAGCCTACATGGAATGCATTCATGTACATGGCCACAGTTCCCTTTTGGTAGCTTTTGGTAGCACGCCATGCTTATTACAGATGGTGCGATGACGAGGGAGAGCCGAGGAACATGGATATTGAATCAGTGTAGGCAGAAGTTTAGTAGCTACCCATGGCTGCAGACGAGTGTGAGGCTCCCCACCACTGTTGTAATGTTGTGAAGTGTGTTGACTATATAAAAATCCATTTTTATGATGTGTTATTGTTTTTAATTTTTTTTTACTCCATGTTTGCACTGCATGGAGTGCAGCAATGCCAAGCTGTGCTCACATATAGACAGCTGACACCTGGCAGACATATAAAAATAGAAACTGGATGTAATTCATTATCATAATGTCATTTATTTTTATTTATTATTTATTTTTAATTTACGTTTGCGTGGTGCAGTGCAGAGCGCTGGGCCATACTTCTCACTGTACAGATTTTTGCAGAATGTCTAGATTTTTGCCTCTTTGTTTTGGTCTGTTCCTCATAAAATTTGCAATTCTCTAGCAAAAAACTGAGGATTAAAATCACTAAATAATGACATACTTTTGAGTTTCAGACTTCATATCCTTTAGAAAATGTATGCTAACACAAATCATGTTATTCTATCAACTTTCTAAGTTTATAAGAGCAGTATTTAAAATGTGTCCCTATTTTTGGGCCTTTGTCCACCCATTATTTTAGGCTTTGTCCAGATTTCTAGCACTAAGAGGTTGAGAGGTATGAGTGCAGTAGAGCTGAATGGAGCTCATACATACATGGCTGACACTTGTCAGACATCTAAATATAGAAACTGACTGAATGTAATTAATTATTTAATTACAGTTGTGTTTATAGGTTCATACGTTCATAGGTTGGTACTAGTCTATCGGCCCTAGGGCCTTTATAAGCCCAGCCATAACAATTCCCTGGATATTTCTTCCCACAATATTTACTTCTCTGGACCCCTATCTAGCAGGACGACTGATATGATCCCCGGGGGGAATTTCCTATCTCCCATCCAATCATCAAGGTTCCTTTTGAAGAGGGCTAAGGAAACAATCTGCTTGACATGTGTGGGAAGTCTATTCCAGAGTATGGGGAGTCTCTGGGTCAGGAACCTATCCCTCCAGCATGTTTTGTTCATTGTGATGACAAGGTTTAGATCCCTGGAGCGTGTGGCTCTGAGGGATTGTGATTTCTTTAAGTGGAGCATGTCCAACAGCTCAGGGTTTGACATGGCCTTGTATGTTAAGCAGAGATCGCCTCTGAGTAGACGATATGCCACAGAGTATAGCTGGAGTTTTTTTAGATGGTCAGCTTATGACATCTGCTTTAGGCCTGTGATTCTTTTAGTGAGGTATTTCTGTGGCTTTTCCAGCTGTTGCAGATGTCTTGTGAGGTACATACCAAATGGGGCATTATACTCTATAATGGGTCTAATGAGGGATGAGTACAGTGGGACAATGACTTCCTTTTTTCTGGATGAAAAGCCCTTAGTGATGAAGTATGCCAAATAGAAGGATTTCCTGACTTTTGTGGCAATGTGGTTATCGAAAGTGAGACCACTGTCCATCTGTGTCCCTAAGTCTCTCATCACACTTTCGATGTTTAGTGTACTGCCACCTATGTGGTAATTCATGGGTACATGTTTTTTTCCAAAGGAGATAACTATACATTTCTTGGCATTAAGCTTGAGCCCATGGCTCTGGCACCAGGCATCTGTTTCTGTAAGGCCTTTTTGTAGAATATCAACATTATTTGGGGATTCAATAATGGCTCCCAGTTTGCAGTCATCTGTGAACTTTGTTAGCCAGAGTCCCTTTGTGTTGGCCTGTACTTCAGAGAAGTAGATGCCAAACAAGAGTTTTCCCAGGACTGAACCCTGAGGTACTCCACTTGTCACTTGTCTGGAGCTGGATTTGGAGTCGGCTAATTTTACAGTCTGGGTTCTGTCAGTAAGCCAGTTAACAACCCATCGAGTGATGTAGGGATTTATGTGCAGCTTAGTAAGTTTATCTATGATTCCAGAGTGGGGGATGGTGTCGAAGGCCATGGCGAGGTCCAGATAGGCTGCGTGGACTGCCTTATCCTCATCCACAGCTCTGGAGACTGATTCAAAGAAGTCAATCAGATTCAGGAGACAATATCGGCCTTTCACAAACCCAAACTGGGTGGGGTCCAGTGTTTGAAGGTTGCCAATGTCTTTGTTTATAAGTTCCATGATAATGTGTTCCATGCCCTTGCAGATCAGGCTTGTCAGACTGATAGGACGGTAGTTCCTGGGATCCAAGGTGGATCCCCTCTTGTGGAGTGGGATACCTGTAGCTGTGCACCACTCAGTGGGCATGAAGCATGAGGTGAGGCTATAATTAAACTTACACTTAGGTGAGGTGCCAGTTAATTTTGTAGTTCATGTAGTACATAGCCTGGGATGTCATCTGGTCCCATGGATGCTGTATTCTTAGCTTTAGAGAGTGTGGTTTCTACCTGTGTGGCCATGATTACTGGAATTTGGCAATCTTTTGGTAGTGAGATGGGCCCTTTAGGGGGTGAGAGGGGGGTGAAGTTGGCACTAAATTGATCTTCCAGGATATTGGCAATATCCTTGGGATCAGTATATTTAATGCCATTCTGTTGCAGCTCAGAGCAGATCTGATCATTGCCGTTTAGATTCTTGACATAACTATAGAATGCCTTGTGGTTGTCTTTGGAATCTTTGGCAATTTTATTTTCGTAACTAGCTTTTGAGGATTTTATGAGGGATCACAGCTTCTTACTGAGGCTGGTGAGGGAGTTTTTTGCATCTTGGGATTTTCCTCTTTTCTGCAACAGTTTCTTCCTTCTGTTGTATAGTTTGTTTATAGCAGGGGACCACCAGATTGGCTTCCTTTTTTTGGAGAAGACCATCTTGATTCTATTTGGGATGGCATGATTTATGCACGAGTGGATGTGCTCGTACAGTGCCTTAGTGTAGGATTCTGCAGTTGAACTTTCAGATCCCGTCTGCATGGGTGTCATGGGGTTTGTCACTTCTGACTTCAGTAGCATGAAGTTGGCTTTGGAGAAGTTTTTTAAGGAGGTTTCCTTACTGGGGGTGGGGGTGGGATGTGGATGTCAAGGGTGATTTGCTTATGGCCAGACCAGACCAATGTGGGGGTGATCACTGGCGTGGAGCATCTATCTCCCATGTTGGTAATGACCAGGTCTAGGATATTGGAGCCCCTGGTGGGACAATGGATTATTTGATCCAGGGTGTTGGAATTTATGAATTCCAAGAACCATTGCGAAAAGGAGTTGGTACCCGAGTAGTTTTCCCAGTTAATGGCAGGGTAGTTGAAATCACCCAGTATTAGGGTGTTTGGTTGTATCTTAATATTTTCCAGTATGTTTAGAAAGGTGTAGTGAGAATCTTGGGGCATGGTGGGGGATCTGTAGCAAGCTACAATTTGGATTGCTGTCTTACCTAGTGTTAGTTGCACCTGGAGAATTTCAGATGCATTGTGTTGGGCAACTAGCCTGGAAGTGTGATTATCCTTGGTGAATATGGACACTCCTCCACCTTTAGTGTTTTGGTCTTGATTTTGTGGTGGAAAAGTGTGGAAAGAGTTGTGGCCTGGTATTGCAGGGGTGCTCTCTGGAGCCTTGAACCAGGTCTCAGTTACTGCACAGATATTGATGTTCTCCATTTTTAGGAGTGCCTCAAGAGAGTGCATTTTGAGGTTTAGACTTCTAGCATTGAGTAGCATTACCTTCAGATTTTGCATGCTTGTATCTGTTACAGTGGTGGTTTTATCCTTTGAACCTTGCCTAAAAAAGGCACTATAGGGGTGGCAAAAGCTTTAGCCAGTAACCTGAATCCCAGGGGGGACAGGTGCAGGCCATCTCTGGAAAAGCATCGTGGTTTGTCGATCATGTCTTCCCAGGCAGACAGATACGGGCTCCTCTTTGAATTACACCAGAAGCTTAGCCAATTGTTGAAGTCAATAGGATGCTAATCAGAGCTAGGGTCATACCTGCCTGGGCCACATGATCCAAGAGCTCTTCCATGTCTCCTTTCATGTAGTCCAGGGAGGTACGTCTCAAGTCATTCACTCCAGCATGGACAATGACAGAGTCGTATTTGTACTTGTTGTGGAGTGACTTGAGTGCATGCATTATGTGTCGGATCCTGGTACCCAACAGGCAGCTGACTGTAATTTTCTCCTTGTTCAGCCTGATGAGTGGGACATCAGTGTGCCTGACTATAGAGTCACCTATGACTAAAGTGTTGGGTACATTGTCTTGCCTTAGGGGCTGTTGTTGGGTGGCACACTGATGTTGTGAGCTATGGGTCACTTTAGTTGTGAGTGGTGTTTGTTTGCATTTCAGCTTCAGAGGTCCTTGTTGCTTGGGCAGGTTAATGTTAAGGGCCTCCGCATATGTGGGTTTAGTGTTGCTATGTGTGGGTTTTGGTGGTGTGGGTTTTGAAGGGCTATGAGTTGCTTGAGGTGCAGTGCAGGTGTTAACCTTCTCCTCTTGACTGTCTAGCACAATCTTGGCCAGAGAGAGCTTTGCTTCTAATTTGGCTATGTAAGTGCATCGCTCACATGTTGTAGTGTTGAGTGGTAGGAGGAGAGGATTGTCTGTGTACATGAGGCAGTTGCCGCATTGCCCCAGTATGCCCAGATTCACCAGGTGGACAGGAGAACTCACCGGAAGCTGACCCTTGGACATACCTGTTTAGGTGCTTTTTTGTAAAGTATAAGAGCTGTTTTCCCTTACCTTTGCAAGGTACTTTGCAATTATAGGCTGTTTAGTGCCTACAGTTAATTCCTCCTTATTGACAAGGAGAGTTGAGTGCTTTTATCAGTTTCAGGCTTCCTAATGCTTTCCAGCAAGAGCAAGTGCTAGTCACAGGGGTTCAGATTTTAGTGCTACTACTGAGAAACAAGCATGCATGTTTGTATGGTGCAGTGTGGTGCTCAGCAATGCTAACAGGTAGCCTAGTAGTAGATGTGAAGGTATGCAAGTTTTTATAACATCCAACTAGCTACATGGGTAGAATTGTGTTCTTATGTATAGTCAGTCCTGGGCTCGAGTCTTTAACCAGCAGAATATGTCTGTAAATGAACATACTATTTTTCTTTAATTTTATTAAACTATTGTGAATTTTGGCACTATTGCACTTTGCTAAGCACTGCTCATTCATGCTAAGCAGTGCATAAACATGCTAACTACCAATGTTTGTGCGGTGCTAAACCTTGTTAAAACAATGGTTCTGCAAGTTTTTGCACTGCTTGGCTTCACTTAGTTTGTTTGCATGCTGCTAAGTGACACGGTGCTTTTTTGAATGTTGCTCAATTGTGTGTAAGGGTGGGAAAACAGCCTATGTTAAGTCCAATAGGTGGGAATTCTGCAACAGTTTGAGTTCAATCAATGGTTGGTATGGCTGGTAGTGTTGGTGAAGATCTGGACATTCTGGCGCAGAGGTGGGGAACTCAGGAGTCCAGGGTCATGATCAGGCTCCTTGTTCAAACCATGAAACCCGGCTGATGCAAGGTGGATTCCAGGACTCAAGAGTGTAAGGCAGAGGCCTGGGACTGTTTGGTCAGGGAATTCACCATTATTACTGGTATCTCTTGCATGGGTAAGCAGTGTTGTCACCATTTTGATGACCTGAAAAGGAGAAAGAGGGAAACCCTGGACACCTGGGTTCAGGAAGCTCGAGCTGGGAATGCTCCACAAGTATGCAAGTATGTCTATCTCTGTTTAACCAAAATGCAAGCTGAATGTCTACAAATCTGGTATGCATAATGGTGTGCTTGTCTCCCAACAGCTGCAGCTGAGAGGGCTCGCGATGTCAAGTTCCATGCTAGGTGCCTGGCCAGGTTGTACCGTGAACGTGGTTAAGTACTGAGTTAGTACACCAAATGTAGTGCAATAAGCAAGAAAGAGTAAAGCATTTACTGCAATAAAATATACACAAGTAAAACTATAGTGCAATAAATGGGCATGTAGAACTGTAGTGCAATAAATTAGCAATTAGAGCTGTAGAGCTATAGTGCAATAAATGAACAATAAGAACTATATTTCAAAAAAGCATTAGCAATACCAATAACAGTAAGCAAAATGTTGTCAACAGGATTGTGTTGTCAAAACCATTGCAGTAGATTCATATGCATTGATTGGCTATGGTAAGGTTGCTGCAGTCAAGTGTAACACTGTAATAGCTGTAGCCAGCAAATCTAATGGCCTGCAAACTGTACTGCTTAACTCATAGTACTGTCCAAGCCTGTCTTCAGGCTAATATCAGTCACATAATGCTCTCTCTTCCTCAGACATCAGGTAATAAAGGTATATGGGTGAGGTAGGCCAGTCCATGGACAGATATTGTGTGTGGACATCACATATATTTCAAATCGATAACAATAAAATGTGTTCACTATCATTGTTGATTCTAAACTACAGCTTTTTCATATATGCAGTATGGTTGTATTCAATGCATGTGTGTTCTACTGTAACTGCAGTCTAGTATAACACCATAATAGTACTAGAATGCCAGATGAATGTCCTGTAACTTGCATTGCTCAATTCATAGTATAGTTTAAGGTGATCTCCAGGCAAGTATCACTCACTCAGTAGCAAGCAGTGACTCAGTAACTTAGTCTGTTAGATGCTTTGTATGCAGTACATTTTGCCACACACAATCCTGTGTTCGAATCCAGTGGTATGTAGCACTAAATTTTCAGTATCAGTCACATAATGCTCACATTTTCTCTCTCACCAGGAACACAACATATATATGGGTGAGGTGGCTCAAATTATGAGCAGATATTGTGTTTAGATTTCACAGAATGTTAACATCAATACCAAGAATTTGTTCATCAGCATTGCTGAGTCATAAATTAAGCTGTGTAATCATAGTATGACTGCATCCCTTGCATGTCTGTGCTATGTTGCTGCAGTGACTTATTACATTATTTGCAGATGTCTCATGCAGTCACTGCTATTGGGTTCTACTCCCATGCCTGTCAACTAAGGCATGACGTCTGTCTAGTTTGCTTATTATACACAAACATGCCTCTCTAGTGTCATGATGTCACGTAATATAATTCAAACTGCCTAATCTATCTGTCACATGATTAGCAGATAAATTATTACCTGGAATGCAATGCATTACCAAATCCATTTACAGAACACCTGGGAAGTTATATAACTCCACATTATGTGAAACTGCTCTGTGTAGCGGTGTATCTGCATTTGTTACTGCTTGGCCCATACTGACCCATGCTAACAGCTTGAGAGGTATGCTTGTGCTAGATCAGTTGTAGCAGAATTGTAGTCACTGTAGTCAAACCTGACACTACACACCTGTAGAGTATATATTTCAGTGCTTTCAGGGATATAATCTGCAATGTTAGTAATGGAATGTTTCTCTCTCTCTTCCCACCCCTTATCTTCATTTATTTATCACTGTTATTTATTATTATGATTTAATATTAACATATTGTGTTAAACTAACTATATTTTGGAAAATGTGTTCCATTATTGACATATTTTATTATGATTTAATAATATATTTTGTTAAACTAACTACATTGGAAATTGTGGTCGAATATGTTTTATTATGATGCAATATTAACATATTTGGTAAGCTAACTGTTTTGTTGGCTCTATGGTTTACTTTGTACGGGCATGCTGTTACCATATTGACTATTATGTTACTTAATGTTGCACATAATATACATTAATGTGTATTTGGATGAATAAATATGATGCTTGAGTCTGTTAATACTAACATTGGTTTGGTTATTTCTAAGCATAACTTATTGTTATACCTCATTTACCACAGCACGTCAATATAGGCCAGTTCCAGCTGATCCCCCTACCTTGCCTCAACCGGCCGTGGCGCCAGGTCCCAGCATGTCTGGGACCCAGACCGGTGGTCCTCCCTCTGTTGCCGCTGCACTACTTATGGAGTTGAGTAGTATCGGCTCCATTCTGAGAGTGGTGGCTGAGGGGGTGTTGTCACACATGTGAAGCTGCCAGTCTTGGTGTACAGGATAGTTTTCCGTGGCTATGACCACCACCTGTAATGGATTGAGGGCATGCTGGCCACCTTGGTAGGGCAGCCTCACACTGGTGCCCATCCGCCAGCACAGGCACCCTTGGCGCAATGATGAAGCATAGGTGGGGATGTGAGTCACACTGCTGCCATCTGGAGGCACATGGGACTCGGATTCCACAACACCCCCTCTATCCAAGGTGTTCACCCCCCTCATGTGTCACACCCTGCCCCTGTCTGCTGTCTTGTCTGTTTGCAAATGCATCCTCACCTAAGCAACTTACCTCCCCCATATGTACCTATTGCCTTTCCATAATATTCCACTCTCAACTAAAAAAAAAAGAAATGGGCACCTGTCCCCAAAAATTATATCATCCCATACATAGCTGTCCATTTCGCACGTATCCATCGGACGCACATAATTTGGTCCAATTGGCTTGACAATGCAGTTATGTTGTTCTCACCCCTCTCTCTGGAGTTTGAGAATCAAAATTCATCTACAAAGTCTGTCAAAGTGCACAGTCGTTGCTGTGCAATAAATGGATAGCTATGTTTTTTTCCTACACCCTTCCTGCACATCCCTCCTTGCCTTTCACTATGATTTTCCCTCTGCTTGTCCCCGTTTCACCACTTTCCTATCTCTCCTTTTTTCTTTTCTTTATATTTTTTTAGCATGGAGCTGCGCAACGCACCATGTCACACGGCTTCTTTTGGCTCAGCTAAATAGAGCTATTATGACTATATGTGTTTCTAACATTGTAAGACACATGTACAAAATAAACACCTCTACCATGTTTCAGACTCATGTCCATCACAACAGCAGAACACTGCATTAACCGACCACACCATGCAACTTTTACTTAAAACAGGTGATTTAAACAAAACATAGTAATTGCCAATTGCAGTCATTAGGTGTGTTTCAGCTCAGCTGCCCGCTGCTCCACACCACACAAACTGGAATAAAAAGTAATGGAATAAATGGAAGTGTACCTTGGACTCTGGAGCAATACTACACCACTACACAGCCAAAGACATGATAATGTATGTAACTGAGGCCTGTAATAGCAAGTAAATGTGCCCTTTTATCAGCAATATATAAAAAATCATCTGCTAAGGCATTCACTGCAAAATACAAATTCAACTTGGACTCTGGTGCAGAAATACATCCATATAAAGCTATGCAGATACTGATGGATGTAGTAAATGTATGTCACAGCCTGTATGTGTGCACATATATTTTGCAAATACATCCACTGCAGCCAGTGACTCAGCAGCTCAGTCTGTTAAATGCATTGTATCCAGCACATTTTGCCACACACAGTCCTGGGTTCAAATCCAGTGTTGTGTTTCATTTCAATTACATTATTGTGAAGACAGCAAGTGATGAATGACTCATGCACTCATTACCCACATAAGCATTGCAAAGTAAATAACTGCTTTTCACTGCTGGAAGTCACAGGCCTGCATGTAGGGACACACATCACATAAATGTATAGCAATAATATATGTCACCTAGTACTCTGTTATTGACACAGTTGCCTAACATACGTACCTTAAACACATGCCATAATTGGAGTGTAAAAGGTGCTCTCACCCTGGCTCTGCCTCTACAACAAGTCTGACACAGATACAGCTTGTTGTCCTCCACAGTGTTCACACTCACTGCCTATGTCTATTACCTGCAGCAGCAGCTGCAGCCTGTGGTACACACAGCTCTATGTAAAGATTTCTGCTACAGACCTACCCTCTGTGATGATGTTGTCTCCTCACCCCAGTAATTTCCATCTCAACAGCTAAGAATGGGGCCCTGTTCTACTTGAAGGACTTCTATATTGCACAGTGGTTGCATGCCATTGGCTAATGATAGTGGAACTCAGCTGTTCTGGCTGCAATTAGCATATCAGAGTCACAGATTGGTTTAGAGGCAATTACCTGCTAATGAGAAGCATGGTAAAATGCAAGCAGGTGGCTATGGGTAAACATTCTGTATGAGACTTTCCACACACAGACCACACCTTTGCAAAATATAACCAGTAGCACATTTCAACAGAGGAGTACTGCACTCTACCAGGTATTTAACTGTTTTTTGTGCATAACAGGATTCAGATGTAAGGATAGAAGTATGGGGAATAGGGTGTGCAGCAGGAAGCCTGTCTTACACCTGTGGTAATGACATGTCATTGATACCCTGCTGTCTTACACAGACAGGGGAGGTACAACATATCAGGGTTTCACTTTCTTTTGTCATTGTGGCACACTGATGTTGTTGGACTGTCCCAATACAGTGGTTATAATAGCACACTGTTATTTGTCTGACACTGGTCTTATGACATATTATTGGGTGGTTGGCCTTAGGGGACACACCACAGTGGACTGGAGTGTTGGGTATATGATCATACAGCAGAATCTCACATGACACACAGGGGAACTATCTCAATAATGATACTATCTTGGTTGTATCCACACATGTAGTATGTTGTCACATTGTGGGGTATGACATGTGTGAGAAAGCAGTGGTAGAGCCAGTCATTTTGTTCTTGCTGTATCTGTACAAAGTGGACATCCATGTATTCGATCCTGTAATGTGTTTCCTTTTTGGTGTGTTTCAGGACTAATGTATTGCAGAAGGCATGCCCCCTTCTCAGATGAGGAGAATGAAATAATACTTCAAGGACTACAGGAGCATCATCACATCCTCTTGTCCAGGGGGAGGCATAACAGAGAACAGAGGGCTGAATTGTTGGCAGACCTTGTCTGTGATGTGAATGAGACTGGCCATGACATATGAATAAAAAGGTGACACCAACCTAAATACATGGTGAATGCTGCACAATGAAGGGCACCTGATGTAGCCAAGGATCGTTCTGTCACCAGTGGAGGGCCTGCAATGGAACGGCTACTAACAGTCACTGAGGAGTTCTTGGCAAACCTAGACAAACACAACAGCTCCCAGACATCCATCACACCATACATCATGAAGGTGGGTGCCACAGTATACACAGCAGAGGAATGTGCAGGTAAGCTTACTGTAATCACCATTGTAATACTGTAGCAGTCATTCTGTCAGGCTGTACATACCTGTGTCGGGTCTATGTGCTATGTGGGGTTAGCTCAGTTTGTACACTCATACTCAGAATGTCAACAATACATCATGTAACACAGTAGCTACTGTACACATGAGATATATGCAGGTATTACCTTGTTGTGCTGCAGCATGCGGGGGTATTAAATTACCTCACCCTCACCTTTTTACAGGTCCATCAGGAGTTGTCCAAGGCCATGGCCCTGCTTTTGGTAAGCTTGATACTGTTTTGTTATGGAACATACATATGCTATTAAGAGTAAGGGCCAGGATAATTCCCTATGTACAGGTAATGCTGCGTATAACAAGAGTAGAATTTTTGTATGTTCCAGTCTGGAACAGTTACCTTAGTTTCCTAGAGTGGGGAACCACAGGAGTGTAGCTGAACAAGCAGAAACACTTTTGCAGTTATAGTTCAGAACAAATAAGCCTTCTGGTATACATGAGGCATTTAATCCAACATGCCTTGTACATACCAATAGGGTGATGGTACATACCCTAGGCATTGAAATTTGTATTTGCATATATTTAAGATAGGTGTACTGGGTTTTATCTGTTGCTTTATCACATATAGTGTCATATTACATACCTAAAAGGTACATTGTACTGGCCAAGAGTCACATGATTTACCTGGCATGCTTGTTATAAAGGCCTTGAGTCTAATGTGTATTTTGTTGTGGGGAAGTCTATTGTGCATGAAAGCAGAGATGAGAGGATGTGAAAGTGGTAATGCACTTGTGGAGCTTCATTATTATGACTCTTTGTTGATTTTCCATACATAATAGTGCAGATAGTAATGTACTGGTTTTGTCCTGGTTTCCACAGGTGACTGGGGGGATGCAGTCTCTCCCCCACACAACCTGATGTCAGTGACTTTTCTGACTCTGATAATGATGGTGGCCACAGTGAGGCACAGATGTTGTTGTTGGGGGCTGAATCTATCCCAGAGGTTGACATCCCTCTTCTGCCCCATTGTCACCACACACAGTCAGTATGTCCACACAGACCCAGTCACCACAGGCCTCATACACACACACACACACACACACATATATATATATATATATATATATATATATATATATATATATATATATAGATATACATATATATATATATATATATATATATATATATATATATATATATATGGGTCCCCTTCACATGGTCGACAGTTGATATAATCGACACTCATTTGATCGACAGTTCATTTGGTCGACAAGCAGATTTGCCCCCTTCCCCAATGTTGTGCAACCCTGAAGTTGATATATATAGTTAGGGGGGGTGTGGGGGGCACAATGCTTGTCAATCAAATGAACTGTCGACCAAATAAACTGTCGACCATATGAACTGTCGACCATGTCAGGTAGACCCATATATATATATATATATATATACAATGCACACATTGAACAGGTCAGTGTGGAAACTATGGTTTTAGTGAGTGTAGACTCTGGCCATAGTCAGAGACCTGGTGAGGTCCAAAACAGGTGGATTGACAAGGGTGGTCATAGGAGGACTGCTGTCCATCCAGCACCTATTCCAGGTGTCACATCATGGGTCACTTGGAACATGTTTAGACCTGTCATGGAGACACAGGAACATTCTGACTGGAACACCAAATGTTTGCTTAGGGTTATGGATGCAGCACAGTCTCACATTCATGACTGCCTCCATTGCATTGGGGACACCCTGGATCATTTCACTGATGCAGTGGACAGATGCTGGACTGAAACTGTCTGTCCTGGACCACACATTGTCTGTGCTGGAATGTGTGGATGGAGTTGGACCTAGGACCTGTGGACGTAGGTCAGCAACATCATCTGATGATAGTCCACATGGCCATGTACAGTTACACTCCCATAGTGGCAGTACTTCCAGTGCTACAGAGGGGGAGTGTGCTGTCCATACCATGACATCGTAGGCTATGGGCATGTTGTCCAGGACAGTTCTGTGGGGGACACGGTCCCAGCAGACAGCAGTCACCATCAGGTACTAGCACCTCATCTGACCTTGGGCATGGTGGTGCCAGTGCAACTCCTGGCAGGGCCAGTTCCCATGTTCAGTGCTGTAGACTGTGAACTGTCAACTCTACCATGTATGGTCCAACATAGACATGTGTAGGGTTAGCACTAAGCTTGACTGTGTACATGCACATACTCACACACCTATGTCACATGCAGGTCACCTACAGACACACACAATACCTCTCCATGCTCCATCTAACCTGTTCCCCTTCCTGACTCACACACATGCTGTAAACAGTTTGTGCCAGCCTATGCCTCCAGGACCCCCACACATCACACTGTGCAAGTGATGATACCTGTGTCGCATCCTTGTCATCCTTCCCATAATGCTATGGAATGAAGCTATGTGTCTGATGCATAGGGTGACTGTATTTCTTGACATTTACTTGTGTAATGCAGTATTGTTTTGTCATGTCACTTGTAGTGGTTACCAACATACACTGTATGCTAGTACGTGTCTTACGTACACAACATACTTTTGTGGAATTTATGTTGTATGATGTTGTACTGGCAGTATTGTTACAAAATGATAGGTATGTGACAGACCTGTGTATGTTTCTGTTCCAGGAGTCTGAGAGGCTATCTTATGGGCACATGGCGGCAGTGAAGTGGCACAGCATGGCATGGCAGCACAACAGAAATATGACATCAGCAAGGGACAGCAATATACTTGCATGGCTCCATAGGTTCACATCTGTATGACAGCCTAGCAAGAACAATGGTGGCAGTCAGTGTACTCATGCATTCATAATTTTTGATAAGGTCTGCTACAGGGCAAGGTGTGACCTTGCTGGAGTGCATATGCTGCCTATCTGTAGGGAGCATAATAGATGGATTACTCACTGTAAGGACATTAACCTACTATGTGACATTAGTACTACATATTGTGGAAGACATTTGCCTAGCAGACAAAAACACACTCTTGAAACAGACCCTGCCTAATGGTACACAGAGCACCTCAGTGCACATCAGCACATGCTATCTGTTTGGCTGGGCAGCCATCATCTCAGCACATGGCATCTGCCTGAGTCCCTCTTGGACTAAGGCAATATGTTCTGGCCCTGTACTGATGGCTATACAGGTCTCTGATTGTGAGGGCTGTATAGACATTATGCTAGTTAAGTTCACATGTCCTATGGCTCCATAACATGATGTATACTGCTGTAACAGCCTCACATACAAACATGGCCACACTCAGGCTAGCACCACTTCCACTCACTGCATACAGGACACGCCAAGGCACACAAATACTGCAAGTTGGCTGTATGTAGATTAGAACACTTACCTATGTCCTTGTACACATTACAGATCACAGAACCCGATGCATGCAACACAAATCATGTCTGCTAGTACTATCAGTTTAGAACATATAATGCTTGATATCAGCAAGGCTTGTTGTGGTCAGTCATTGGGGGGCACATCACCCGCTACAAATAAAATGATGCAAAACCCTAACTATATCTACTTTACAAAGTTTCTCATACATGCACTATATGGATATACACATGCATCATGTTATACACACTATAGATCACAGTACTTATTGCACATGCCACAGTTTAAGGTTTGCTATTACACTGTCACCTGATAGTCTTAAGATGGTTGACATCATCAGGCCGTGTAAAATAGGCAGTGTGAAAGCTAGCAGCAAGTTACAGGCCCAAAAAGTGCATAACCATTGCAGGTTGATAGCTCATAAGGGGATGTCCATTGTTTTGCAAGGGTATATACACATACACTCACACCAACTAGGCTGCAGTGAGATTAGAACCCATACCTACCCAGGTTTATACACTATAGATCACAGGATTTATTGCATGCACCACAGGTTAAGACTGCAGGCACAGTACTTGTGCATTACACAGACTAGGCTTGTATTGAGCAGCATCTGTGGCCTGCAGAGTGATATTGTTTTGTATTTTATCTGCATCTAGTGTCCTAGCAGTGAGATAACTGATAACTGGTAACTGAAGCGATAGATATATTATGCATGTGAGAGAGAGATACTGACAGATAGGTATGTATACGTATATGTCTGTATTTATCAACATTTATACATAATAGGTCATTTCAATGAAGGGCCAACAGAAGTACGCTTATTTTTTACTAAGTGTATGGGCATGCCCAGTGGGATTGTCAGTAATTTTAGTGTGACTCCAGGCCACACCTACCTGTATACCAGTTTGGGACTTTGTATGTTACAGACATTAACATCCGGCCCTGTTCCTGCAGTACTGCACTTCACTCAAAATGTCCACAGCATTCCCCAGCTGTCTGCTGTACTAAATATGTGACTGGGGTTGGTAATATTATACCACCAACAGAGTTACAGTCTGCATACCTTTCAATTGTCCTGATTTTCACAGAATGTCCAGAGTTTTGCCTCCTACAGTTGGTCTGTTCCTCACACATTTGTGGTCTTCTGGTGCTTTGTTGAATGTTGAGATCAATACATTTTACTAACTACAAACAATTGTGTGTCAGACTTTATATCCATCAGAATATATGTAGTACTGCAACACCTTTACTTCGAGCAATGTTTATGTGACCAATATTTAAAGTCTGTCCCTATGTTTGGGCCTTTGTCCACCCAATCTTTCTGGTTTTGTCCAGATTTCTTGCACTAAGAAGTTGGAAGGTATGTCATTCTGTGAAAACACCAACATAGTACTACCTCACATGCAAAAGATGTGAGTAATTCCAGATTAGAACCATCAATACCATCACCCATGCTAGCTTCCCTAGTCTACTGAGCTACACAGGTCACTAGACAGAGAGTGGTTATCCATCACACAATCAACAGCATACATATGTGCATTGTTATCCTGTATGAAGAGAGACATACAATGTGTGAGTGCTATCTGTGTTACAGCTGTGAGATTGCCTGGTCCACTGCTATACCATAGCTAATTTTATGTTAAAGTGGTTGTATGGGTACACCACTGTGTTGGGGTGGAGAAACAACAACACATTATCAGCTTGAGTAGACATTTGTCCAAATATCATGTGTGCCCACTGTTTAATGTCTCCCTTGCCTGATGTCATGAATATTCCAACCATGAGGACTAGTGAAAATTAAGGAACACATACTATTGGACTGGGTATCAGTTGCCCTATATGGATGTTAACTCTAACCAAATAGCTCACTATATTTCCTTGAATAACAACAGCAAATCCATGTATACAATACTTTATTATAGTAATCCTTACAATTAGTATTTAGGTTAGAGACTTACCTTGGGAATGCAGCAGTTGACAAAACTTTAGTTCAGGGCTGACTCTATGTGATGCAAGAGGTACACAGCCAATAAATGGATAGGTACAGGCTGTGTGGGTTGCCTGCCATCAGCTATTTTAATATACGTATGTGAATGGGAGTAAGGTGTCAGTCCCTGGGGCCCTAGGTTGTCAGTATATTGGCTATGCATTGTCTCTTAGTCAATTCCAGGGCATACTGAGCATGCCTACATTATCAGGGGATTCCTCCTCTGAGTCCTCCTGTGACCATGGCTGTGGTGATGTAGGCACTGGTGGGGGACTGTGTACCCCTTCACTATGGTTACCCTGCTGCAGCTGCTTCTGCAGAATCATATTGTGTAGCACGGCACATACTGTGAACATATGTGCACATGTGGCTGGACAGTACTGCAGGGCTCCACCAGATATATCGAGGCACCAGAACCATGACTTCAGCAACCCAAAAGCATGCTCTGTGATGTTCCCAGTTTGTGCGTGTGCCTCATTACGACATTCTTCCATGGGTGTGTGTGTATTTCTAATGGTTGTCATCATCCACGGTTCCATTGCATAGCCAGCATCTCCCACTAAATGGTCATGTGGGATGTCCCCTCTAGCATACATCTGGTACAGCTGTGATGTGTGCCAAATATGGGAGTCATCAGCTATAGGAGAATTGTAGTCACTGTACTCACAAATGACACTACACACCTTTAGAAGTATGTAATAGTACTCTCTGTAGTAATATTATCTGTGAGGTAACTAATGGTATGTTTTTCTCTCTCTCTCCACCCCTTATCTTCTATAATTTATTATTGTTTTTTATTATGATTTTATATTAATATATTGTGTTAAGCTAACTGTTTTGTTGACTTTACAGTTAAATTTATACTGGCTTACTGTTAACATACTTACTGTTATGTTACTTAATGTTGAGTTACACATAATATACCTTAATATGTATTTGGATAAATAAATATTATGTTCCATTCTGTTATTGCTAATATTGCTTTGGTTATTATTAACCTAACTTATTGTTATAACTCAGTGGCGGCTGGTGACTTCAAATCAAAGGGGGGCTGCAGGAGACAGCTGAATGGGTGGGGTCAAGAGGAAGGGGTGTGGCCAACTAGAAAGGGGAGGAGCTATGCTCAAAACCACACAATCTAACTTTAATTAAATATGCTGCCCTGGGTGGCAAACCATCATTATGAGAGTCCAATCAAGACAAAAATAAGTGTAGAAGAATAAAAATATTTCAATGCATTGGCTGCATGACAGCTTACTTATTATCTAGATGGAAACAAAAGGTTGTGAGGCATGAAAAAATAAATTACTTTTTAAATACATTACTGGAATGCCAGTCAAAATCAAGTATAAGAAAAAACAGAAGCACTCAACTCAAACCACTTCTCCTTGCACTGCAGTTCTAATTATAATTTATATTCAGCTTTATTAAAGTACTAAGTAACATGCTGAAAGTAGAAATCTGTGATGCCCCCACTTGTAAAAATGTTTCTTATCCAAAAAAGACCTGCTGCCTGACCTCTGTCTACTTGTTTCATGGGGAAAACATGATCAAAGTAAAAAATGAAAAGCAAACAAGAAACAAGCACAAGATACATTGCTTAAAGGATTACTATACAGGTTATGGACCACACATGATTGGCATTCTGTTTAGTTTATGGGTAAAGCCTGTAGAGATGACTGGAAGTCTCCAACAAGTGTAATGAGCTTTTTAAAATAATGGAATCCTGTCCTTTAATACCAAAGTCCTATACATTATCTAGTCAAGTATTTTCTGCATGGCAGCAACAGAAAGGCTTTCAATGTTGGCAATTCTTTAACAGTATGCTTATTAAAGCTTACTTGCATCTTATGATCTCAGACAAGCTTACCTTATGGTCATTAAAGCATTGCTACTTAAACACAGAGCAACAGACACTTTGAGTAATAAGCATAAATCTGAGTAATAAGCATAAAAACAGTACAAAAATATGACAGAAACCAGACCATTCTGCAAAATCAAGGACAGATGAAAAGCCACTGTAGTACTTGTGTCTACCTTGGATGGGGGGACACACTGCACATTTACACTGCATAACTACTCCTTGCCTTGCTTGGACACATCCAGAGTCACTACATGGGGGAGTGGGGTGCAACAAGTATGTCACAATTTGAAATGTCTCTGGCTGACTGTGATGGCCCTGACACATTTGTCATACCTCTCAACCTGAGAGCAAGAAATCTGGACAAAGCCATACACTGAAGTGGGCAAAGGCCCAAAAATAAGGACATTTTTTAAATATTGCTCTAATAAACTTAGAAAGATAATAGAATAAGTCTTGCATTAGTATGAATTTTCTTAAGGGTATAAAATTTGAAACTCAAATTTCTGTCATTTTCTAACTTCAGTCTTTAGTGATTTGTCACTAATTTGCCAAAAAACACAATTTTATGAAAAATGGACCAAAAATGTGATGCAAAAATATAAAATAAACACACAATACAGCTGGGAACCTGTCAAAGAAGGGACACTTTAATATTAGTACTGCTAACTTGAGCAGCTGACAAAATAAAAGAATCTACATGCATTTCAAGTAATCTATAACTTTGATTATTACAGTTATTTCTTAATTGTAAACCCTCCATGTTTTCTTCCAAAATTGCTATTTTGCGGAGGGATTATTAGGGGGAAGAGCAACATTTTGAGCCAAAATCGGGGACAGTTGAGAGGTTGGCTATGCCTAATTCTATAAAGCAATTTATTTGCATGTACCTCTCAATCTGTTAATGCAGTAAATCTGAACAAGGCCAAATATATTGGGGAACATATAAACAGTACTAAAATTGCTCTTTTATAAAGTGAGACAATTGATAGAACAGCTCTTACTTTAACATGCATTTTTCTGAAGGTTATGAAGTCTGAAACTCAGTGTATCATTATTCAGTGACTTAATTCCTAAATGATTTGCCAGAAAACTACAAATTTTATGAACAAACCAAAATAAGAAGCAAAATCTATTAATTCTTTGAAAATCTGGACAGTTGGGAGGTATAGTTCAGCTGGGCCTGTCTGAGTTTGCTGCCCTTCCCCCCTGACAAAATCATGGTTGAATGGAGCCTCTGCAGCCATTCCAATGAACCATTACTTGGCCATTTCACTCCATTTACCATAAACACTAATGTGCATACTGCTTTACTTCTATGATGAGCTGGACTTCATTTGAAAGTTTTATTTTGTATTTTACAGCACAAACACTAAGATATCTGCTAAACAAACTTGGCATTAAAACTTCTCTGCCCTTGAAACTCACATTCATTGAAACAACATTAAAACCCACATTCAAAGAAAATACATTTTACCCGTGGCAGATAAAAATTAATTCTGGGCTGTTTTCAAATCATAGGCCCCTTGCATATGAAACATACATGTGCTCTTTGATACACCTTCCTATTGTTTTGAACATTTTTCCAGTAAACAATGAAACATAACTGCCCAATTCAGAACATTTCCATCATAAAAGTCTACTCAGACTTCTACAGTCCACTATTATCAGTAAATATGCACAATTCTACAGTCCACCATTATCAGTAAATATGCACAATCTCTGAAGTAGTAAAAGTCATCTAAATAATTCCACGTTAAATAAATCTGTAATGAAGAGGTTGCTGCTAGCAATCACCTTTACATTTCATGGCTTCATCGAAAAATAAAGTGTCTGATGCCCCTGAGGAATAAATTGCCTAAATTACATTAAAAATAAGCTAGTAATATTGCAATAGGAAATGGATAGCAAACTCATAATAGGCTCATAGTTAATATCTTAACTTTCAGTACGGCAGCATTCACCCCTTATGGGAGTAGAACCAACAACCTACTGCATCAAAAGCAAGTACACAACCTGTTGTGCTATTAGCAATGTGAGCCGACTTAGCATAATCAGCACTAAACTTCTCTTCCCCTGCAGCTCTCAGCTCCTTGTAAAATCTACACAATACTCAACTGCATCTCAACTTCGCAGCACAAGAAGTCTGGAAAAAGCCAAATTTATTGGGGTGGGCCAAAAGGGCAAAAACCAGGGACACATTAAACATTGCTTGTATAATCTTGGAAAGCTGCTAGAATAAAATGCTGTGTTACCACCATATATTTTACTGCCAAGGTTCCTGTGCAAAAGAGTCAGAACAACATACCACTATGCCAAATCACCTGCTTTGTGAAAGAAAAATACTGTGTTATCCCCGTACATTTTACTGCCAAGGTCCCTGTGCAAAACAGTCAAGAGCAACATACCACTACGCCAAATCAGCTGCTTTGTGAAAGAGAGGAAGACTGAAACTTAAATGGCTATCATTTAATGAATTCAGTTCTCACCATAGCTGTCAACCTCTTAGCACAAAACACCTGGACAAACCCAGTAATAAGGGAATACAGCCCTCAAACATATTCAGTGAATTCAGTTCTTGCCATAGCTGTCAACCTTAGCACAAAAAACCTGGACCAAGCCAATGACAGGGTATTACAGTCCCAAACATAAGGACAAATTTCAAATAGTCATCTTATAAACTTAAAAAATTGCTATAATAAAAGGTTGTGTTACTATATATTTATTGCTAGAATAAAAAGTTGTTTTACTATGTATTTTCTGAAGAATATGAAGTCTGAAATTCAAATGCCTGTCAATTTTACTTCTGACGGAACAAAAACAATTTTCAGCAGAGGCCCAGGGAGAAATACTGTAGACATGTCTTTGTAAAATGGCAGGACACCAGAGCAAATCCACACAAACACAGGGATAAGATGCAGACTCCACACAGAAGGCACCCCAGCCAAGAATCAAACCAGAAAAACCTATAGCTGTGAGGCAACAATACTGCCACTGCACCATCAAATATGTAAGGAAGTAAACATTCAGAAACCTGAAGTCTGAAATTCAAATGCCTGTCAATTTGTTAATCAGGACAGTCTGACTTGGAACAAAAAAAAAACAATTCTCAGCAGAGGGCCAGGAAGATATAATGCAGACATGTCTTTGCAACATGGGAGGACACAAAAGCAAACCCACGGAGAAGATACAGACCCCCCCCCCACAAAAAGGCACCCCAGCCAAGAATCAAACCCAAAAACCTGCAACTGTGAAGCAACAATGCTACCACTGCACCATCAAATTTCAAGCATTGCAATATTTAAAAAAACACAGATATTATGAGGAATAGATCAGATGAAATATGAGGCAAAAATCTGCAATTTTTTTTACAAATGGTGGTGGGTAGGGAAGTCAGGTCTTTAACACCTGCATACAAGACACAGGGTTCAAGCCTGAGGTATTCCCTACCACACCACCATAAGTCTAACCACCAGTATATTGCAACTGGGGCATTTTCACACACACACACAGCAAATCCCTCCAGCACACACACACACACAGCAAATCCCTCCAGCACACACACACACACACACACACACACACACACACACACACACACACACACACACACACACACACACACACACACACACACACACAGCAAATCCCTCCAGCACACACACACACACACACACACACACACACACACACACACACACACACACACACACACACAGCAAATCCCTCCAGCACACACACACAGCAAATCCCTCCAGCACACACACACATAATCCCACACACATACCCCACACACAATCCCACACACACACACACACACACACAGCAAATCCCTCCAACACACACACACACAGCAAATCCCTCCAACACACACACATACACACACACACACACAGCAAATCCCTCCAGCACACACACACACACACAGCAAATCCCTCCAGCACACACACACACACAGCAAATCCCTCCAGCACACACACACACACACACACACACACACACACACACACACACACACACACACACACACACACACAGCAAATCCCTCCAGCACACACACAGCAAATCCCTCCAGCACACACACAGCAAATCCCTCCAGCACACACACAGCAAATCCCTCCAGTGACCAACAGACCAGCAAATCCCTTCAGCGACCAACAGACCAGCAAATCCCTCCAGTGACCAACAGACCAGCAAATCCCTCCAGCGACCAACAGACCAGCAAATCCCTCCAGCGACCAACAGACCAGCAAATCCCTCCAGCAACCAAAAGACCAGCAAATCCCTCCAGCGACCAACAGACCAACAAATCCCTCCAGCGACCAACAGACCAGCAAATCCCTCCAGCGACCGACAGCAAATCTCCAGCGACCGACAGCAAATCTCCAGCGACCGACCACAAACAGCAAATCCCTCCAGATTCACTTACCTGATAATGTATCGTGTCTGACCAAAATCCACCCGTGACATTGTACCAGCCAGCGACCAAACCCTGCTACACCTACCTCCTGACTGAGCCCGCGCAATGAACATCCCACGAGAGCATCTCACCTCTTAGTCCTGATTGGATGTAATCCCACGAGAGCAGCTCACCTCTTAATCCTGATTGGATTTGCCTGCAGCTGATGCAGTCCGGACCTCCTCTTCTGTGCAGTTGTTTCCGCAATGATTCCTGGGTGCATTTGCAGCAAATATTGCTGGGTACCTGTGTTTCTTTATCCGGACTGCAGTCTGGACTCGTGTGGTTTTTTTTGTTTTTTAGTTTAACAGATTTTTTTTCTTTTTTTTCTAGGTGGGAGGGCTGCAGTCCGGCAGTCCAATACCACAAGCCACCCCTGTTATAACTACTTTACTACAGCGCATCAAGGTCTGCCAGTTTCTCATGATCTGTCTACCTTGCCTCCTCCAGCCATGGCACCGGGTCCCAGCACATCTGGAATCCAGCCTGGTGGTGTCCCCTCTGCTGACCCTGCAATACCTGTAGCATCAGGTAGTACCACCCCATGAGATGGGGCCTGGCCTTCCCTGGGAGTGGTGGTGGAGGGGGAGTTGTCACCCGTGATTAACTGCTGGGTTTGGTGCACGGGATTATCTACCATGGGTTTGAACAATGCCTGTGTTGGATGGAGAGCATGCTAGCCACCCCTGTGGGGCTGGCTAGCAGGAGCCCAGCCTACACCACTAGCACTCTTGAGGCAATGATGGAGCAGTGCCAACAGTCTCATGGGTGGGAATGTGAGTCCTGCTGCTACCTTGTGGAGATACATTGGACTGAGATTCCACAACACCCTCCCCATCCAAAGTGTTCACTCCCCTCTTGTGTCACACACCACCCCTGTCTGCTGTCTTGTCTGTCTCCAAAAGCTTCCTCACCTACCCAACTTACCACCCCCACACGTACCTATGCCCCTTCCTCAACAGTCCCATCTCACCTTAAAAAAAATGGGCACCTGTACCAAAAGAAAATTGTCCTATACATAGCTCTCCATTTCACACGTGTTCACTGGACACACATAATTTCGTCCAATTGGCTTAACAATGCAGTTATGTTGTCCTCACCTCTCTCTCTGGGGGTGAGAGTCCAAAGTCATCTACAAATTCTGTCAAAGTGCACAGTTGTTGCTGTACAAGAAATGGATAGCTATGATTCTTTTCTAAACCCTTACTGCACATACCTATATGCTTTTCACTATGTTTTCCCCCTACTTGTACCCCATTTCAATACTTTCCTATCTCTCCATTTTTCTTTTCTTTATACATTTTTAGAATGACAACTTCACTAAGCTCAGCTAAATGGAGCTATAGTGATATATGTGTTTTAAATGATAATAAACACGTAAAAAATAAACACCTGCACCCTATTTCAAACTCAAGACCATAACACCTGTAGACCACTGCATTAACCTGCCACCCCACACAACTGTTAATTAAAAGAGGTGGTTTAAGCAAAACATAGTAATTGCAAGTTACAGTGATTAAGCGTGTTTAAGCTTAATATGTTTTCACACTGTGGAATATGACATATGTGATAAAGCAGTAGATACTGCCAGACATTCTGTTCTTGTTGTATCTCTACATAGTGTACTTCCACTTATGTTATCCTGACATATGTTCCCATTCTGTTGTCTTTCAGGAAACATGTACCCAAGATGCTGTGCAACTTTCGTGGATGTGGAGAAGGGTATTATACTTGAAGGTCTCTGGCAAAACCATGAACTTCTGCTGTCCAGTGGGAGACAAAACAAGGAACAGTGGGAAGCATTGTGGGCTGATCTTGTCCATGATGTGAATGCCACAGGTCATCAGAGCAGGACATATGACAGGTTCAACACCACACAATGGACATGATCAATGTTACATGCAGAAGAGCAGCAGATGTAGCCAAGGGTCATGGCATCACCAGTGGAGGGCCTGCAATGGAACAACCCCTCTCAGCCACTGAGGAATTCCTGGCAGACGTAGGCACACATGACAGCTCCCAGGCATCTATCACACCATACATTGTGGATGTGAATGCCCTAGTTTCCATGGCAGAGGAGCATTCAGGTAAGAGTAGTTTGATCACCATTGCAATACTGTAGCATTCAGTGTGTCAGGGTGTATATACTTTTATGTGGGTGTCAGGTCTGTGTTATTTGGGGGGGTTAATTGCAGTTTGACACTCATGCTCAGATGTTGACCGATATAACAATTGACGCAGTAGCTACTGTAAATGTGTGATATATGGATGTATTACCTTGTTGTGTTGCAACATGTGGTGGTACTGACATTATCTCTCCCTCAACTTTTCACAGGTCTATCAGATATCAGGCAAGGCCATAGTCCTGCTCCTGGTAAGCACAACACTGTTTTGTTATAGATGTAAATTTACAGCAATGTAATCCCTAAAGTGTCATCCCAGGCCTGCTGCCTATATTGGTGTACTGTGAGCATGACTGCCAACTGCACAGATATTTTCTGACTGTACACATGTTTGTATCATACATATGCCTTGTAGGTGTGACCACACTGATAGATGTGACAGTATTGTCAGGACATTGCAGATTGTCATATGTGTCAACTTTGCAGAGTCTTCACAAATGTCAACATATGAGATTGCTGTGTAAAGAACTTTTATTTACAAGTAACTACAACTTTTGTGAGAAAAGTGATGTCCTCTTGCCCTACTATATGAGGTTGGGGTTTCATCAGGTCTGTAATAGTGCCAGCAGTGTACATAGTTGCATGTCTATCTATCTATTTATATGCGTGTGTGGATGTGTGTGTGTGTGTGTGTGTGTGTGTGTGTGTGTGTGTGTGTGTGTGCCTATATATATATATATATATATATATATATATATATATATACATACATATATATTGTAACATAGTACTACAGAGCATAACAGTGCAGGTATTAATATACTGTTTTTTCCTTTCTTATCACAAGTGACCGGGGGGGGGGGGTTGGCCTCTGTCCCCTACACAACCTAATGCCAGTGTCTCTTCAAACTCTGAAGATGATGGTGACCTCAGTGAGGCACAGGTGGGGGTTTAAGGGGCTGAATCTGTTGCAGAGATTGACATCACTCTTCTGCCCTCACTGCCACTGCAAACAGTCAGTATGCCTACACATACCCAGTCCCCAGAGGCCACAGATATTGGAAAGTCAGAGGGTCTAAGAAAGTATAGCAACTATGGCTCCAGTGAGTGTAGACACTGGCCATAGCCAGGCAGCAGGTGAGGTTCCAAGCAGGCAGATTGATAGGGGTACTCATAAGAGGGCTACTGTCCTTCCACCACCTGTTGTAGGTGTCAAATCACAGTTCACTCGGCGTATGTTTAGGGCCATCATGGAGGCACAGGCACATTCTGAAAGGAACTCCAGACTTATGCTCAGGGTTATAGATGCAGCACAGTTTGATATCCGTGACTGTCTCCACCTCATTGGTGACACTCTGGATCAGTTCACTGATGCAGTGGAAAGAAGGTGGGCTGACACAGTGTCTGTCTTGGAATGCATAGTGCCTGTGTTGGAACATGTGGTTGGAGTTGAGCATCAGCCTTATGGATGTAGGTCAATAACCCCATCTACTGAGAGTCCACATGGCCATGCACAATCATGCCCCTGTAGTGGCATTACATCCAGAGCTACAGAGGGGAGTGTGCTGTCCACACCAAGATGTGCAGGCCATGGGGTTGTGGTTCTGGGTGTTCTCATGGAGGACATAGTACCATCAGACAGCAGTGACCATCAGATACTAGCACCGCTGTCCACACCAAGATGTGCAGGCCATGTACTTGTGGCCCTGGGTGTTCCCATGGAGGACACAGTCCCAAAAAACAGCAGGCACCATCAGATACTATCACTGCTTCTGACTTTGGGCATGGATGTGCCAGCATAACTCCTGGCAGAGCCAGTTCCTGTGTTCATGGCTGGAGAATGTGAACTGTCACCTCTACCATTCATGGTTCAAAGCTGTCCAACATACACACATGTAGGGCTAGCACTGAGCGTGATTGTGTACAAGCACACACTTAAACACCACTGTCAAATGCAGGTCACCTACAGACACACACGGCACATTTCATTGTCCATCTTGCCTGCTTCCCATCCTGACTCACACACATGCTGTCAAGCTTTTGGGTCAGCCTAGTCCTCCTGCACCTCCACACAACATCATGTGCAAATGATGATACCTGTGCCCCATCCCTGTCATCCTCATCATTGATGCAAGGAAATGAAGCTATGTGTCTGATGCACAGGGTGACTATATAAATTAACATGTACTTGTACAATGCATTGTTGTTTTGCCATGCCACTTGTAATGATTACTGACATATACTGTATGCTGACATTTGTAATGAGTAAGCCACATAAGTTTGTGTACCTTATGTTGTATGATGTAATGGATGTATACTTACTGAATGAAAGGTGTGGCATGGACTGTTTCTGTTTCAAGATTCTGTTGTGGACACCTATGGATACACAGCAGCAATAAAGCCATAGGCATCACAGATATAATGTCAGAACAGAAGAAATATGTCTTCAACAAGGTACAGCACTATACATGCATGTCTCCATAGGTCCATATGTGTATAACAGGCTAACAAGGACAATGGCATCATTCAGTGTACTCATACACCTCCAGTCTGTGAAAAGGTCTGATACCCTAGACAACTGTAACCAGGGTTTTAGAAGCTAACACATCTACAAGTCGTGGTGTTGGAGATGACCCATCTACAAATGTCCTGTGTCCAGTACAGACATTTGTCCAACAACAGCTATGATTGTGTTGTTCTGCATCCCATTGTATAACCTGAACATGATGTGTGTCACAGCAGATGTGTGCTTCACATGCATGTTGGGCAGATTACATATAGGGTGTACTGTCTGTGTTATATAGCTGTCTCTCCAGCATGTAGAATTTATACCACAGTGATGGTGTAGGTGTGTAGATGTGTAGGTAAGACATGTCTTAGTCCTGTCATGGATATGTGGGAGGTATACAGTGGGGTCTGATGCATCCCTGTATGGCAGCCATAAACATCCCCTTCAAAGCATTTATGAGACAGACTACACATGTACTGTCTAGACACGAACTCCATAGGACATGTTATCTGCAATGTTTATTGCTGTACCATGGAACCTATGTGGCTGCTACAGTTGTAAGATATGCCTGTGTAGTATCATAGCAAGGATGCCATTATACACAATAATAGGTGTGATGAGTGCCACATTCAGTATAGCAATGACAGTTTGAGAGTTACATCACAGATCTTTCTGTTTAGGTTGTACAACATTGAATGCATCCCCACGTCTTACAGTCCAATGAAAGTCAAAGGTTACATTTGTCTCTGTAGGCATACATCAATGAGTAACGGCTCTAGTGTGTGTGTGGTGTGTGGACACTACTGTAATTTCCAGGGGTGAATGACTTTCCAAAGGATAGTATTGTGCAATTATTGGCATTTAGTATTTTTCAGTGGCTCAGACAACTGAATGTGTGCCTCAGGCCATCCTGGATAACTGTTGGTTCTGTGTGGGATTCAGTGACAGCACCTGGTATGCACTTACCTGCTAATGTAGTCAGTTAGAGGTCACTGACAGTGGCTGTGACTGCTGAAGGGGAATTGCTAGAAGGTATACACTATTAATGATGTCTTGGCAAATCCACTGGTGACTGGTGTCATTGCAGAATAGATCTCCCAATGCTATCTTCCCAGATTATGACTGTCAGATATTTGCCTATCCACCAGCTGACATAACACTCTGTAGATAACCTACACAGTGTCCAGCAAGTCCTGCTGGCCTAATACTATCAAACACCTTGTCAGGCCATGGTAGGTTGAGCGAGTAATATTCCCACCATCCACTGCATAGTGTAACACTCAGTTGGGTCCACCAGTTAGAGTCGGTAGGCATGATTTGGCCTTGAGCATAAGAAACAGTGTTTAGTCCAGTGTCAGTAGATGTACTACAATGTTACTGCCCATATTCATGCTAACTCCTTACATGGCATTTCATGTGACATAACTCTGAGATCTGGGGACACTGCTTGGCACTACATGCTAGTTGTCCTTTGTGCAACTAAGTATTGCAGCTGCTTCTAGCATGTTCCAAGAAGAAAGTCATCCAAGATGTCTGTACAGTGTGCAGAAAAACACATTAGGGGAGTGTAATATGTATACCCTGTGAAGGTAAGATGGGGGGTTTACACATGTATTTTGCAGTTGGACACTACCCAAGTGGTGTGTACTGGAAGGACACAATTACCTTGTGAAGACTGTGTTAATCTTGGGAGTCCACAGAATTACTGGTGGCTGGCAACTACTACTGCTGGTCTCATTGACACCACTCTTACATAGGATACCATGCTCCAATACATTTTCTGTCATCACATGCAAAACGTTAATACAAAGCACATGATGAAAAGCAGGACATATACTGTTTGCTCATCCACATAGCTGTTCCACATCATGAAAGGCTCTGTAGGCTTCACATATGCTTTTCCAGGTAGATGCCTTGATTACCAATTTGGGCACTCAGCTTTTACATGTGTCATGTGATCCATTCCAAGGTTTGTGGTATGTCACTAGGGACAATGTCCATTGACATAGATGTCAAGTCTTGCTGTATCAATCACCACACTAGCAGTGAGGCATCATACGTGATAATTTCACAGCTAGTCATGCATCTTGCCCTTCATCAGATTACTGGTGGATATCTGCATGACATGGCTGTGAGCCCCACTAAAGCAGACTGACCACCTTTGACCAATGTGTGTTCACCTGCCACCTGACCTAGGCATGTCATACTGTACAGTTATGTACCTGAAACACATCTGTGTTCCCATATTATGTCACACAAAAACCAGTGTGCTGTTTAGTTGCTTGCAGGCATTGTACACTTGCGAGGCCAATGTAATGTCAGCAAAGTTGAACACATCTTTTATGCATGCACTGGCATCCACATCTTCACTGCAAGGTGTGCCTACAAACATGGTGCATCAGGCTGTCAAGCCCAAGGGTGTGGCAGCATGACCCTACCTTTGCAAGACCTGCTGCTGAGATGTTGGGAGTGTCCCCACCCCTCTACTCCTATGACACAGAAACTCTACATGTGACAGATGTGACTGCATGTCAACAATTGCTTGTCATGTTGCCTGCAACAGCAGTCATTTCATATGGCAATAAGCATTATGCCAACATGCACAGCTCACATCCTGCATCACCTACACTCACATCACACACATCTGCATGTGCGCATCTCCTTATCAGATACATTGCCAGACACCTCAGAAAATCCTACCTCTGGAGTGCACAGTGCATATAATACTTCATGCACCACTCTCTCACTTGTCAAACACCCAAAGCAAAACACAAAATCACATCTCTTAGTCAGAGGTGATTACATCATGAGACACATTGATGTCTCTGTCAAGTGGCTACATATGGGAAAGATTACAGATAGCTGTCTGGGAGTAGACAGAATACGCTTTACCACACACTGCTGCCAATCAAGGAATATCAGTTAACATAATGTTAACATCATAGTTCCTGCAGGAGTGTAAGACTAGGGACATATATCAATGGCCTGTATGCAGACACGTGAATGTCCTTAGCCAGTCTATGTCTCTCATGGGTGTATGCATAGCTTTCAGCTGCAGTTGACCTTCACCTAGGATGATGGCTCTATATACATGGAAATTGATAGAAGTCAGTAATTGCCTTAGCATGTCCTGTCATTGTCAGAGGATCTACTACATGTCTGCCTGGGTTGCCTTGCTCAACAGACATCAATGCTTCACCAGTGATGGTTTTCAGCTACACAGTGGGTATGGCAATACTGAACCCCATTTTGTGAAATGGGTCCTCACTCTGAATATGTAGACATGTGTAGTCAAGGACATCTGCTTCAAGGCTGTGGACAGCACCATAGCCATACCAGACTACATGTCCATCCACATCTTCACACCTCAAAATAATAGTGTTCAAGGTAATGTAGGTGGTGTATACACACTCATTAAGGATAGATACACATCCAAATTTTGTGAAACACTGTGATTGCCTGGAGACACTGCAGGTGTCATTTGGTACTGAAATGTCACATAATCAACCACTAGCTGGCTACAGGAGCAGCTCCATGTATCCAGACACCCATTGTGCATATTTGCATCTACATGTGTCTATCAAGATATATCATTACCCCATGGTGTGGGGTGGCATTAAGTGACCACCAAATGTGTTGCTTAGTTGTGCTGCAGCTCACTTCCCCAAAGGTTAGTCTACATCTTTAACTACAATGCCCTGGAGCAGTGTCATGACATCCAACCCAAGGTGAACCAATATACTGCATCATGTGTTTATTAATATAGGTGACCACTACAGCCCCCCAGTGTGAGGATCCCTCTCATGACATCCAACCCAAGGTGAACCAATGTAATGCATCATGTGTTTATTAATATAGGTGACCACTACAGTCCCCCAGTGTGAGGATCCCTCTAGTGTGATTTGACCACAGATTCGTGCCATTAAAACCACCAGCACTAACCCCCCCTTGCAGACAATACAAACATATATTTCAACAAAGCCATTTATTGCCTCCTGTTGGTTGGCTTGCATAGTTTGACTGTACCTCCTCCCTCTGATGGGACAGGCAAGTATGCAGAGCTCTACACCTATGCATTATGTCAGCATCATTACAACTGCATGAAATCGGCTGTACCTGACACAGGCTTCTCATGGCACAGCAAACCTGCCTGGTGGACAACTGCCATTATCAGGCTGTACAATAAGGGTCTATATTAGATGAGCGACCGTTCCGATGTTTGAATCATAGATGGTTGGCATCATATGATCGAATGTCGGAAAGGTTGAAGGTGAAAGTCAATGGCTTTTCACGTGCAAAATAGGAAATTTTCCCTTTCTGAAGTGCATTTTCAGAGTTGATATATTTAAGTAGGGGAGGTGTGGGGGGAGCAGAAGTGCTTGCCCCCTTGCTCAGAGTGGTAAGGTAAGTTTTTTATTTTTATTTTATTATATAGTCACTGTTTCGAACTTTGCTCATATGAGTCTGCTCATGTGAGGTTCATAGTTTTGAAACTTCGACTATATAATATAGACCCATACAATAATAGGTGGACATTACTGTGGGACACCTGGGATGATGATGCACCCCCCTAAAATGGAGGCATAACCTCCTCAGCTAAAACAAACACATAGTGCTGTTGTTGTGATGTTATGTAGACAAAGTAAGTGACAAAATTAGCCAGCCACACAAAGCAGAACCACGAAGCACAGTGTATCTACATGTATAACCTCAATGGACAGGCCCAGATTGTTGGCAAACTCATACATAATGATGCCACATATAATGGGTCTGTAGTTATAGCTAATCTGTAGTCCCATAGGTTCTGCATCAACTTCACTCCCCTGTCCCCATCACTTATGACACATGACATTTCTAAAACTTGTTCCATAACTTCCATATCTACAGAGCAGGTCATAAATATCCACTCTATGGAGGATACACAGCATTATTGGACATGCTAACATCCCAAGCTGCATTCTACATGGGATCTGTCAAGGAGTACTAACATCATTGGGAACACCTTGCAATCGTACTGAAACTACTCTCCAGATCCCAGCTGACTGGACAACGACAACTGTTATACCCTTACACAGAGGTGGTGCATGTACTAATTACAAGCACTATAGACCTCTTTGCCTGAGTATCCATATCTGTATGGCCATAGGGGCAATCGTCATAGAGCTGATCAGCACACATATATGTGATCTACACACAGTTAACTCTACACAGTTTGGATGTCTGACAGGGGCATCATGACTGATAAACATGGAGGACATTTTGAAGGCAGTCATCAAGGACCTGGGTGAGGGGACATCAGGGCATACAGCCCCCTGGACTGAGCCAAGTTGTCGGACTATATCCCCCACTCAGGCATCATTTACAAATGACCTACTTAGGCATCCATCCATGGAACTAGCACTGTAGGGATCACTAAGTGACCCACTGATGGCACACATACTCAACATAGGGACATCCACCTCCAATAGTTGATCTGTAAGCAACAGTGCTCAACAGGACTCAGTCTTCGATCCTCTACTACTTGGAAACCATTTAACCATGATATAAGCAAATGCTGAATGTCTATGGCTAACAATGTTGACTGATGCCTTTAAACTGAGCACACATGGAGTCTGTGAGTTATGTCAATATCCTACAAGAGGGTATTGATGAGCAAATGCCTGTTGACATAGTACTGGCCATAAACTCCATGAAAATATATATGTGCTATCATTTCCATCAGTAACACCTATGTAGCTGGTAAGTAGCATATCAGTTGCAACATGTGATGTACATACTCAGGGGTGAAATAACAGGGCACACAGACCTGGCCACACAGGTTTACACCTAATGTGCCTGAGATCACCATGTCTCCCAGTGGTATGATGGAAAGCATATGTCATAGCTGAGGGCACAATCACCCGTAATTGACATAGTCATAACCTCCATGTACTCTTCCCTCAGCATGCTAATATCTGAGTGCAATGGTCATTTGGTAATGGACCTTTTCAAGTAGTACTGGCACTTGCACACAACATTATGGTGCCTCACAAGGGAACTTCATGTCTTCAGCATGTGTTCAAAGGGGATCATCTGAAATGAGTGTCATTTTAGCCTGTGGCATATAGACTACTCAGAATTGATCTCTGCCTTGTATACAGAGCAATGTGTGACCATGTTTGATTGTAAATGCTGCATATCTGTAGGTGGCATAGTAGATGTATTAACCACTCTAAGGACATTAACCTAGTATGTGACATTAGTAATGCATGCTGGTGGGGCAGAATCATCTAGCAGACATTAACCCACCTTTGAAACAGAACCCTGGCTAATGGCAAGCAGAGCACCTTACTGCACCTCAGCACATGCCATTTGTATGATTGGCTGGGTGACCATCATTTCAGCACAGGGCTTCTACCTGTGTCCCTCTTGTACTGGGGCAATATGTGCTGATCATGTAAATAAGGGTATAGTGTTGTTTACAATTGTGATGGCAGTATGGCCATTATGTTAGTGAAGTGCAAACATCCTATGGTTCCATAAGCTGATGTAAAATGCTCTAACAGCCACACACACAAACATGGCTACATTGAAGATAGCACCACTTCCAAATACCACTTACAGGACATGGCATGGCACACACATAGTGCAAGTTGGCTGTATGTAGATTAGAACACTTAGCTATGTAGTGGTACACACTACAGATCACAGTACATGCTGCACGCAATACACCTCATGTCTGCTAGTACTATTGGTTTAGGAAATATTATGCTTGATGACATCAGCAGGCCTAGTTGTGGTCAGGCATTTGGAGGGCCACATCACCTGCTACAAATAAAATTCTGCAAAACCCTATCTCTTTCTAAGTTACTGATGTGATCATATTTATGCCATATGGACATGCAAACATACAACAAGTGACTAGCACTGAGCCTATCTAATCTTACACTCTGTAGATCACAGTACTTATCGCACACAGCTTAAGTCAGATGCTACAATGACAGTTAGTAGTCTGAAGGTTGATCACATCAGCAGGACTTGTAGAAGTGGGCAGTTTGGAAGCCAGAAGCAACTTACTGGGCCAAAAAGTGCATAACGATTGCAGTTTGATAGGCAATGAGAGATTCTCAGCTGTTTGGCAGGGGAATGGGTATACACACACACACACACACACACACACACACACACACACACACACACACACACACACACACACACACACACACACACACACACACACACACACACACACACACACACACACACACACACACAGACACACACACACACATTCACTCACCAAGTGGCCTACACTGAGATTAGAACCCATATCTAGCTAATATTGCACACTATAGATCACAATATTTATCACATGCATCATGGCTTAAGTCAGATGCTGCAATGGCAGTTGGTAGACTTAAGGTAGATGACATCAGCAGGCATGGTGGAAGTGGGCCGTTTGGAAATCAGCAGCAACTTACACGGCCAAAAAGTGCAGAACCATTATAGTTTGATAATCAGTGAGGGATTCTCAGTTGATTTTCAGGGGATATACACACACACATCAAGTAGCATGCACTGAGATTAGAACCCCTACCTATCTTGCCTTACACACTATAGATTATAACACTTTGCACCATGGCTTAGTTTAGGTACTATAATCACAGCTGGTAGTCTTAAGGTAGATCACATTAGCAGACCTTGTAGAAGTGGGCAGTTTGGAAGCCAGAAGCAACTTACAGGGCCAAAAAGTGCAGAGCCATTGCAATTTCATAGTCAATGAGGGATTCTCAGTTGTTTGGCATGGGGATATAAATAGACACACGCACACACACACACACACACACACACACACACACACCCATATATATATATATATATATATATATATATATATATATATATATATATATATATATATATATATATAGATAGCTATATATTTAGGTATATAGCTATTTGAAAATAAATAGAGATATATATACTATGTATGTGAGAGAGAGAGAGAGAGAGAGAGATGGTGACAGACAGATATGTATACATATATGTATGCATGTATGTATAGACAAATCTGTGCATAACAGATCATTTTGATCAAGGGGCAACAGGATTGTGCTCATTTTAACTAAGTATATGGGCATGCCCAGTGGGACTGTCAGTACTTATAAAGTGACTTCAGGCCACACCTTCCTGCACTCCAGTCCGGGATTTTGTGTGTTACAGACACTGACATCTGTCCCTGTTTCAGCAGTACTACACTTCACTCAAAATGTCTATGGCATTCTCCAGCTGTCTGATGTAATTAATATGTGACAGAGGTTCATAATATTACACCACACACAGACTGACAGTCTGTGAAAACACCAACATAATAATACCTCACATGCAAAAGATGTGGATACTTGCAGATTTGAACCATCAACAGCATCACCTGTGCTAACTTCCCTAGTCCACTGAGCCAACCAAACTGCCAGCCAGAGAGCAATCATTCATCACACAATCAACAGCATATATATGGAAGATGTTATTCCTACGTTAGGTGAGACATACAATGTGTGATTGATTTCTGTGTTACTGCCCTGAGATTGCCTGGACTGCTGATATACCACTGATGACCTACTTTTAAATCAGTTATATGGAAAAACTGCTGTGTTGGTTGTTGGGAGGAACAATAGCACATGTTTTGCTGGGATACACAGTAGTCCAAAGCTCATGTGACCCCCACTGTTTAACATTTCTCTTGACTGATGTAGTACATATTCCAACCATGAGGCTAAGTGAATATTAAGGAACACATACTAGTGGACTGGGTAACTGCAGTCCAATGTGGATGTTACTAATGTCCAAATAGCCCACTATCTTGCCTTGCATAAATGCAGCAGATCCATGCATACAATACCATATTAAAGTAATCCTTACAAGTAGTGTGTAGGTTACGGACTTACCTTGTGAATGCAGTAGTTGACAAAACTGCAGTTCAGGGCTGACTCTATCTGATGCAAGCAGTACACAGCTAATACACAGATATGTACAGGTAGTGTGGGTTGCCTGGCATCAATTTTAATATATGTATGTGAGTAAGAGTAAGGAGTCTGTCCTTAGGGCCCCTAGGTTGTTGTCAGTGAATGTGCTATGTGCTCTCTCTTAGCCAAAGCCAGGGTGTACTGGGCACACCTATGTCTGCCTACAGGGACATCATCATCAGGGGGTCCCTTCTCTGAGTCCTCCTGTGACTGTGGCTGTGGTGACCTAGGCAGTGGTGGGGGGCTGTGTATCCCTTCCCTTTGCAGATCCTGCTGCAGCTGCTTCAACAGGATCATACTATGTACTATAGCAGATACCGTGAATATATGTGCACATGTGGCTGGAGAGTATTGCAGGGCTCCACCAGATATATCGAGGCACAGGAACTGTGACTTCAAAAGCCCAAATGCATGATCTATTATGTTCCTAGTTTGTACGTGTGCCTTACTATGATGTTGTTGCATGTGGATGTGTGCGCATTTCTGATAGGTGTCATCATTCACAGTTCCAGGGCATAGCCAGCATCTCCCAGTAAATGGCCATGTGGGATTTCTCCCCTTGCAAACATCTGGTACAGTTGTGATGTCTGCCAGATATTGGAGTCATGATTACTGCCAGGGCTGCCAACACACGTATTCAGGATAATCCCCTGGGCATTGCACATGACTTGGTAGTTGATGGAGTGGTACCCCTTGCGGTTGACATAGACTCTGCCCTCCTCACCGGGTGAAGCCTTGATGTGTACATGAGTGCAATCTATGGCACCCAATACTTTAGGGCAGTGTGCTACATGGTAAAAGTGTTGCATATTGCTAGCTCTCTCCTCAGTGGTGAGAGGAAAAGAAATGTGCTCACTGGCATGTGGTAGTATGACATCCAGAAACTGGTGGAGTACCCTGGTTGCTGATGTCTGTGAGACCCCATCATGTCCCCAGATGGTCTTTAGAAAGTACCTGTAGCTAGTATCCTAAAAGCTACACATACCTTTGTTTCCACTGGGATGGGTTCCCCTCTGTTGGCTCTGCGTCTGAGTTGAGAGCGGCAGAACTCAGTGAGTTCATGTAGTATGTCCCTGTCCATCCTGTAGTACTCCACATTCTCCAGCATGTACCTCCTGGAAGGTTATCCTGGGCCTGAGCACTCTTTTCCTTCTCTGTATAGGCCTATTGTCAGCAGCAGCAGAAGCATCGACTTCAGCATCTAGCACATACAGGTGCAGCAGACCTGGAGCAGTTCCTAGCATTATCTCAGTTAAAATTCCCAAGTCTGTACCCCGATGGTCCAGAGTATTGGGGAAAAATCAGAATGTAGGATGTATGCATACTCTGTAGAGCTCTGATGTAGTTGCAAAATGTGTGATTGGGTAACTATGATACATTCTACCTGCCTACAATATAATTAACATCATTTAATGTTCATATTATAGCTTAAACAAGGGTCAAAACTAATTAAATACTTTTTTTCAGACATGCTTAGCATGGCAGCACAACACAAACATGAGCACAGAAGGTAAACAAAGCTTAGAAGTTAGTAGACACACCCTCCTGAAGGGACACGCTAAGCCAGGTGGTGTACTGTGCAAACACATGCACCTAAGCTGAAATGAGCTTAGCAGTCAGTAGACACACCCGCCCAGTGTCAGTTACATCCTGTGTAAACAGCAATGTGGGTCTAAGCCTACATGAAGAGGATATGCAGACACAATTACTCCTTTCTGCTATTCAGTAACTCCACCTCATTTGCATAGTTATCCATGCTTACAGCCTGGAAACTACACACTTCATTGCCCACTTCGTTAGCAACAGCACCAATACACCATTGTAGGGACTCCATACAAAGTCCTGTAATACATTTCTGTCACATAATATTAATTTTTTTTTCTCACTTTTTTATTTTTTTTATTTTTCTATAAAGCATGTTTGCACACTGTGGCACACCTCACAAACATGCCCAGATTATTAAAAAAATAATTTATTTCCTTTAATTTTTCCAACACACAGGGGAATAGTTTCACTCATATCTCATATATGTATGTGGTATGACATTTCTGTCCATATTTCTCCATTTTTACAAACCCTTTTGTCTGTCTACACTCCTGTACACGGAATTTTTCTGTGTACACTACAGACAGTGATACATGGTCTAAATAAATGCCTGTCTGCTTGCTGGATTGCTCCACCTGCCTCATTTGCATGAGATTCACCTGCTTATGAGGTGATTTGCATGACACCGACCTTTCTGTATTAGGTCATGCATGCGCACCACTCAGCAGCTCTAACTGATTATAAAAATGTTCACACCCGTGTAAGCAGAGCAGCGCAATGCCTACACAGAAAAAAACATGTAGGCATTATTAAATTCCCCCCACTAATATAGTGTCAGTTATTCATTTATTTATTTATTTATATATGGTGTGTTTCTATGTGGCACACCTCATCACTAAGGGCTTTTCATCCAGAAAAAAGTAGGTCATTGTCCCACTGTACTCATCCCTCATTAGACCCATTATAGAATACGATGCCCCATTTGGTATGTACCTCTCAAGACATCTGCAACAACTGGAAAGGCCACAGAATTACCTCACTAAAAGAATCACAGGCCTAAAGCAGATGCCCTATGCTGACTGCCTTAAAAAACTCCAGCTATACTCTGTCGCATATCATCTACTCAGAGGCGATCTCTGCTTAACATACAAGGCCATGTCAAACCCAGAGCTGTTGGACATGCTACACTTAAAGAAATCCCAATCCCAGAGCCACACACTCCAGGGATCTAAACCTTGTCATCACAATAAACAAAACATGCTGGAGGGATAGGTTCCTGACCCAGAGTCTCCCCAGACTCTGGAATAGATTGCCCATACTTGTCAAGCAGAGTGCCTCTTTGGTCCTCTTCAAAAGGAACTTTGACGATTGGATGGGAGAAAGGAAATTCACTCCGGGGATCACTTCAGTCACCCTTCTAGACAGGGGTCCAGGGAAGTAAACAGTGTGGGAAGAAATAGCCAGGGAATTGTTATGGCTAGGCTTGTATAGGCCCTAGGGCTGATAGCCTAGTACCAACCTATGAACCTATGAACCTATAAATATATATATATATATATGTATATATATATATATATATATATATATATATATATGTGTGTGTGTGTGTATTATCACATTTATTATCAAATATATGACTGTGGGCATGCTGTGTGCTATATTCCTGTAAGTATATTTCTGCTCTCTGCACTGTCATGACCTACACAACTGCCTGTACATCCAATAACCTTAAAATTGCATTGTTTATCATTGTTGTGCACCACTTACCATTGTGCACCATGTTTGCATGATGGTAATCAGTGAGCAACATTTCAAACAGTGTACACACTCTCAGTAAACACTATAATTAGAATTGGCAGGAAAACATCATTCTCCATTGCTCTTGATCCGTGATAGACATGGAAGGTGTTTGTGTAGAGGGTGTGAGATTTAGCGCTCAGAAACGGGGTTCCAGGAGTCCAAGATTTTTGTTGGACTCCTAATCAAACACCACAGTGCCAAGTTGCTGCAAGGGGACTAATCTGGGTCCCAGTATAAGTTAGAGGCTTTGGATAGCTTGGTCAGAGCTGCAACCAGTGTCACTAGTATCCCTCGCACTGGTGACCTTGGTAGGAGTGAGAACAATGACTTCCAGAGGAGGAAGGGGGATACCTTTGATGCTTGGAATGAAGTATTTAGGATGGAGATATCCCACAGATGTGTAAGTATCAACTACAGAGTATACTTGTAAGGCTTAAAAGCTGAATATGGGCAACACTGATATTCATAATGGTATTCTGTTCTGTTTTTTCCGCAGCTGCTATGGAAAGGTAGTGCAATGATAGGACCCATGGCACAAGATTTATGAGGTTGAAGGAAGCATGTGGTATATATGCAGCAGAAGAGAAGGATTATTGCAGCAGTAAAGTTAATCGTATCCTGTTTGGTATTATATACAGTGATGTAGAAGCAAGTGTGCATGCATTTGCCTGTAGCACAAACCAATAGTACAATATTAGACTTGAGTGAGAATTGTTGGATTCAAATACTACACTTCTCAAGTATACAATACTGTGAACTATTCAATTATGTGTAACTTCAAAGTTTAACGTAAAATGTCTGTACCAGTGGCACATGCGCCCTGCTGTAAACTGGAATCTGTATAACTGGACTGATGGGTGCAATATATGTGCACATGTAAATGAGTACTTGCTGCAGTCTGTAGTATAGTGTGCATCTGTTAGGAGCTGGTAGTCTTAAAAGCAATAGTTATCTGTTGGGGTGGTAGTCTTAAGAGTAAAGGTCAAGATAATAGAGTGAAGTAATTGTATTAATCATTGTGTTACATATGATGGTGCTCATCTTATCTCTTTTTTTCTCTCACCCAACCCTTATTTATTTATTTATTTTTTGGTTTTATATTATGTGCCATTAAAATGTGCCCATGTTATTCATGTGTACCATATCACAAAATGCTCCACAGCACAGTGGGATAAGCCTGCCTTACAGGGTCCACCTGCCCCCACTCAACCAGCCTTGGCACTGTTGCTCTACATGTCTGGGATCCAACCTGGCAGAACCAGCTCTGCTGTCCCTGCACTACCTGCCACTGCAAGTAGTCCTGCCCTGATGAATAGTTCAGTGGCTCCCTCTGGGAGCAGTGGCAGATGTGGTGAGTTTATCACCCATGATGAACTGCTAGGGATGGTGCCTAAGGTTGTGTTCAGCACTACTGGTGCATACCTGTTCAAGATGGAGAGCCTGCTCTCCTCATTTTACATAGGACCAGTAAGAGGAGAAGAAGGAGATGTCAAGTGCTCAAGCCAGTGGTGGAGTGAGATGACGATGATGACAGTCCAATGGGTGAGGACTCGATTCTCACTGTCACCCAACTTGCAGACCATGGGTACTGGATGTTCCCACCCTCACCCTATCCATGGTGTCCACAAACCTCTAGTATCCATCACCATCCTTGTCTCTTGCCTTGTTTGTTTTTTCTGTCTGTAATTGCTTCTTCATCTTCTCAACTTGCCAGACCCAGACATACCTACTTTCCTTCCCCAACATTCCTCGCTTTCTTAAGAAAAAAAAGGGCACCTGTCCCACAAAAAAAAAAAAAAAAAATTGTTCCATACATAGGTCTCCATATTGCACACGTCTTCTTGACACACGTGATTTGGTCCAATTGGTAATAGCACATAACTGTGTTGTGGTCTCCCCTCTCTCTGGAGGTGACAGTCCAAATTCATCTAGTATTCTGCATATATTATATATTTTTACTGTCGAAGAAATGGATAGCTATGGTTCTTTCGTACCTCCCTCTTGCACATTTCCTGTATTGTTTTCTATTTGTTCTTCCCCCTGCTTGCTCCCCATTTCATCATTGTCCCATCTTCCCCATTTATTTTCTTTAATACATTATTGTGTAATGGTGCATGTAGTACACCAACATGAAGCAATGGTAATACGAAAGTACTTAAAAGTGTTAGATTCAGTTGTATTAGAACCCAGTACCATATGGCCTCTAAAAGGAATGTATCATTGCATTAACTGCATTAACACATGCCACCACAAAATCAGTTAAGCAGCAGGTATTTTCCAGGACTCAATGTTAACTGTCAGACTTTAGCATCCCCGTTTCACCAGTGTTCTACCTTTCCAATTTGTTTTCTTTAATGTATTATTATGTTATGGTGTTCATTGTGCACCAATGGGCAGAGATGGTAATGTGAAAACATTTAAAACTGTTAGACTCAGTTGCATTTGAACTCAGTACTATCTGGCCCCAAAAAGGGATGCATCCCTGCATTAACTGCATTAACACATGCCATCACAGAGTCAGTTAAGTAGCTGGTGTATTCCTGAGACTTAATACTAACTGTCAGACTTTAGCAAAGTGACTTGCATTTGTGCGATGCTTAGCAGTGCACAAACATGTTTATCTCAAATGTGTATGCACTTTGCCCAAACCTGCTATTCACCACACTATGGAAATGTATATATTATGCTATATTACTACTGTTTACTGTCCATTTCCTTTGTATGACATGAACTTACACTTAGAAACATTACAAACTGAGGGGCCTATAAAGCTATATGTCATATATTTAAAATGCATCCATGTGTTGACACCCCCTCAAGCACTACAACCCTGGTGTCTCAGTATGTCTTCTGGACATATATCAACCACACTACAAAATGTAATATCAATTGTTGTGTGCTATGCAATGTACATCAATCTGGTAACATGCAAGACTACAACTATTCACCCATATGCCTAAAACTCCTTATCTGCAAGACTACTGCAGGAATCAGCATGGTCCATATCCACAGGGACATAGGTGTCCTTCAACACACTTGACCCTACCTATGCTGGCTTTATCAAAGGTAGTTGCTTATTAACCCTTGTGGACTTCTTGGATACTGACAAACGGAGCAGTAAGATTCAAACCAACACTAGCCTTTCCGAAAGCGCTCATTAAATAAGTTTGGTTTGAATTTTACTGCTCCATTTGTCAGCTGGCTTTTTTGTTTTGTTTTAAACAGTTGGTGTTTTTTTTTTTTTTTTGCTGTCTTCTTGGATACTGACCTGAAAGACCTGGAAGAGGGATAACATGACATACTGCCTATATTCAGTTATCCAAGGCCTTTGACATTATCCCCCATTCATGTCTCACAGTGAAGATCTCCCATCTGGGAATTAGGTCATACAATACTAGATGGATAACCAATTGGCTCAATGACAGAAGACAAACTTTCAAAGTTGAGGACTGCACCTCTACCACTAGACCACTCACCAGTGAAATACCACAAGGATCTGTGCTGGGCCCTCAACTGTTTGGGAAATACTACCCTGAAGCACAGGCAATAGTAGATGGCCTGTGGTTTACCAAGTTTGCAGATGACTGTTAACTGGACACACTCATATAGAGTCCCCCAATGATGGTAATCTATTGCAGTAGGGGCTGACACAGATTGATGATTGCTGACAAACTCAAGGACTAACTCTAAGCATACAATGACTCTTTGTCACCTTTGTCAATGATGTACCCCTGCAAATTATGATATACATAGCACCCCCCAAGCTCAAACACAGTGTTGTGAGACTTGGGAACACATGTTGATAGCAATGTATACTTTTATCACTGTGTGCTTATAGTGGTGACACAATCTGCATTGAGCACATCAAACATATGTACATCACATCCAAGAACAGGGTAGTTATAACTCTGCTGTACTCCACACTTATCATAACAGTAATGGGTACAATGCTCTCATCTCTCTGTACCTCACCATACACCTGCAGCAATTGGAGGGAATACAGGGTTGTGCCTGGGAGTCTCCAAGGCCTCCAAACATGACATACATGGAAAGACTGACATGCCTATCACTGTACACAGTATCATGCAGGCTGTGACTTGACGTATGGCTGCCCAACAGAGTGGTCTCAGATCTTGTCCTTCTGTAAATGATGGACATCTGAAATTCCAATGGAACAAACTTTAATTTGCCCCAGGGTTCTCAACCTAGCCTGCGACATCAATAGAACATGCTGGGGAAACAGATATATCCTTCAATTATTCACACTGCTCTTTAATAGGCTCCTATTGTGTGTGAAGTAGTGCTCTTCAATGACCCTGTTCAAACACAACCTTGACTACTGGTTGGGTGATTGTAAAGTCACCTCTGAGCTGGCACCTTTATTCCTCATGGACAGGACCATTTGGTGCTGCTCACAAAAATGCTCTGCTAAAAACAACAATCCAAATATGATCAATAAGGGCACTTGCGTTTTTATACAGATAGACATATAAGCACTCTAGTGCTATTAGGCTAGTAGCCTCATATGAACCTATAAAGCTTTGTGCCTATGTAGGCCTCATGACCTGTTGACTGCCATATGGCCTGTTGATATCATCTACTATAATTTCACCTAAGCTCTTGCATATATCAGAGTTGTGCCATGGCACTTGCATAATATATTGTATTCTGTAGTCTGTGTTCTTAGAGAGGTAAGGATTCTGTTCTTACTGCAGTCAACTGGTTTGTGTGTGTGTCTAGACAGCAGAACAAATGTGTGTACCCTACAGTTACTGCCCCAATGCCATGGACTGACAGTATTTTGATACTTGCACATGCTTACACATCCATTTCATGCAGGCTTTCCAACATCTTGTCTCCCACATGACCTACTGATGCCATCCACTATAAGTTGACACTCTTGTAAAAGTCAGACTTGTGCTCTAGTGCTTGTGTAAAGTACTGAGTTCTGTAGTCTGTGTTCTTAGGTAGGAGTTCTAGTCTTACTGCAGTCAACTGTGTGTGTGTGTGTGTGTGTGTGTGTGTGTGTGTGTGTGTGTGTGTGTGTGTGTGTGTGTGTGTGTGTGTGTGTGTGCATGCGTGTTTGTGTGTGTGTGCATGCACGCACATGGTCTTGCTTAACATTACAGAGAGCATTTTACACCAGCATGTGGGACACTATTATTACCCTCTTCTCCACAACATACACTGCTGATGTTATTAGCTCTAAAGTGTTGTCTGAGACACTACAAGTCAGATTGGTGCCATGGTGCTTGCGTAAAGTATGAGTTCTATAGTCTGTGTACGTAGGCAGGGGATCTATTCTCACTCCAGTCAAATGTGTGCATGCCCTTGCTTGACATTACAAAGAACATTTTACACCAGCATGTGGGACACTGTCATTACCATATTTTACTTACCATACTCTGCTGATGTCATCAACTATAAAGGTTTTTTTTCAGACACTCCAATCCAGCCTTGTGCCATGGTGCTTGTGTAAAGTGCGAAGTTCCTTAGTCTGTGCACTTAGGTAGGTAGGGGATATATTCTCACTGCAGTTGACTGTGTGTATGCCCTTGCTTAACATTACAAAGAACATTTTACACCAGCATGTGGGACACTGTTATTACCATATTTTCCTCAGCATACACTGCCGATGTCAATTATAAAGTGTTGTTTGAGACATTCTATGCCAGACTTGTGTCATGGTGCTTGCATAAAGTACTGAGTTCTTTAGTCTGTGTACTTCAGTAGGTAGTTTGTTCTCACTGCAGTAAACTGTGTGTGTGTGGGTGTGTGTGTGTGTGTGTGTGTGTGTGTGTGTGTGTGTGTGTGTGTGTGTGTGTTTATGTGTGTGTATGTGCTCTTGCTTGATATTACAGAGAGTATTTTACACCAGCATGTAGGACACTGCTATTAGCATATTGTCCTCAACAGACGCTGCTGATGTAATCGGCTCTATCAGATCTGTGGATATGCAGTACTCCCACCAAGGCAGGGTCAGAGAATGGCCTGGAGGCCAGGCAGATGGCACCTCATCCTATGCCAGACAGATTACAGTAACATGGCTTTTAATCTGTCCGCATACACCATGACATAGTTTGTAGGCCCTGTGTTTTCTTGATGAGAAATACTTGCGGTGTCTCCAGCTGCTGCATGTGTCTGGTGAGGTAAATGCAAAAGAGAACATTATATGCTATTATTGTTTTGATGAGGTTTGAGTACAGTGATACTGCTGTCATACAAGCCTAAGATCTGAATATGATGACATGAATTTATTTATTTATTTTACATTTGTTTACTGGGGAGGTTCAACTGGACAGAGTTGTCTGTTTTCAGTGGATGCCCGGGGAGAAAAGCTCCAGAACAATTGCTAACATATTATACATAAGACATTTACATGAGCACTATGGTTTACACATTCACTTATAAAAATATAGCAGATAACATAAAAATGCATAAGATATTTACATAAGCATAGAGATTTAGACATACAATTAAAAGTATAGCAAATAGTAATATATGATTGTTGTTAATACAGTATGTTTAGTAGAGATAATCTTGATGTATTGAAGATAAGACAATGAAGGAAAATTAAAAAAGGAAGAGAATATAGACAAGTTCATATGAGGTGCATTGACATTTTAAGAGAAAGCTTTTCAACTTAGTCTGTGGGAGAGTTAATAGGTATAGATGGGACAGTGGAGAGTAGGCGCATTTGAGTTGGTAAGTAGCATGTGATAATATATAGTGCATCTCTGGGAGTTTTAAAGAGGAGGTTGGATAGTGGGTAGAGGAAAGGAGTTAGAATATGTCAATTATGATGGGCACAACATAGGCTTTCAATATCAGTGTGGACATTTGGTGGTCAAAGTTCAGATTGCTATGTGTTCCCAGTGCTTGCATCATTGGGTTTCAGCATAGTAGGACTGTTGTCAATGTTGTGATTAACATGAACTCCCACTTTTCAGATGTGTAACATAAAAAAAAAACAGTTCTGCATTTATTTGTAGATCATGTGGCTTTGTCATCAATCATTTGTCTGTGTTACCTCCACCTGAACTATGCTATCATCATTGGTGGACTCAGTGATTGCACCCAATATGCAAGAATCAGCAAGCTTTGTAAGCCGAAGGCCATATCATTTAGCCTGAACTGTTGAGAAATAGAGTCCAACCAGTGAAGAACCAAGCACACATCCCTGGGGTTTGCCAATGGTGACATCTCTTCTGATACAGGTCGATTCACCAACTTTTACAGTATGTGTTCTGTTGGAAAACCAATTGGTTATTCATCTAGTGATGTAAAAATGAATCCCCAGCTGGGAGGGTTTGTCAATGATACCTGTGTGGATGATTGTGTCAAAACCCTAGGTGATATCATGATGGGCAGTATGAACTGCATTACCTTCATCCAGGCCTATCACACAGAATCATTTGGCTGTGACAACATCACAGATCACCTATGGTATTATTCAGGCCATACAGCTTCCTGATACTGTTGAAAACGCACTTCAGTAGTCCCTCCACATGGGATATGTTCCTGTAAGGTGTGTACATCAACATGTGTCAAATAAAAATAAGGATTACAACACAGGAGGCTCAGATGCAAAAGTTTACTAGTGTACACCAGGAGGCAAAAAACGTACAGGTACAGAATTTTGTCTGACATGATACAGGAAGTATACAATTCTTATAGTTTCTACTTTCTAGTTTGTGCCCACCTTTCTGACATGGTTAGTCACAGGGCACCTATATCACTATGGTTCACAACATCTTATTCATAAGGATTGCTGATGTTACATATTTGAAAAAAGCTTTCCCTTGGGAATAATATAGCCTTGCAAAGCACCTGGTCAGTTATAATGTCTTTCTGTAAATGTTACTCCTTCAAGGTTTCAGACCTGCTTGAATACAATAGTTGGTTCAGTCTTGTAATACATTTCTTTGTTCTTCTTGCAACATTCTTCCAACAGCTGCATCTTATCTTGATAACATTTACAAGGCCAATTGTCCCAAAGGAAGGAGAAGAAGATTTTCAATGCTTTATACATTTAATTTCCTGACCCAGCAGATAATCGTTAGTGAAAAACATAAGCTTGCTGAGCTGGCTACTGCCAGGGTCAGAGTTCAAACACACTGCAGTTCCAAAGTTTCAAGCAATTACATGTAAAATCATTCTTATTGCCATGTTAATAATAGAATAAAATGCATTATACACTATTTGCTTTTTAACTAGCACTTTATATATGCTCAAATACATATTTTTCTAACATTTTCCTCCCTTTTAATACTTTTATTCTATTCTGAAATATAAACAATGTAATTTCATTCCCTAGCCTTCTCCTTTAAGGACTTTCAACCAGGTAAGTCATTTAGTTTATACTTCGGAAAGAACTTCATCTGAAAATAATTTTTCTAATTCAATGTCTTGGTACAAAGTTTCAGTTACAGATATATCAATACAATCTTTGATTAATCTTTTCATGCAGGGAATCCCACAACAGACACATGCTCCTAATAGGAGCAGACCCACACAAATAGCAATCAAGATGTTCATTAGGATAGAACCCCACCCACCAAACAGATTCTGGAAAAAGTTCGTCAGTGGGTTTGGGCCTGGTTCAGTCATGGCCAATACCTGCTGTATTACCTCTAGGTGATCATTAATTTCATGTCGATTGTCTGGTATAAACGCACAGCATTCTTCTTTGATAAGTGCACACGTACCACCTCTCGCCGCCAGGGTGAAGTCAAGAGCCATTCGATTTTGTAGCACAACAGTTCTCATTGCATTTAGTTCATCAGTCACCAATTCGAGAGCAGAAAAAGTTGCATTACTCATTACTTCGAGAAGTTTCGACAGCTTTCCCAACTCCCAGATTGATTTGACTGCTCCATATGCTGGAAGTATTCCAGCCCAGGATATTACACTGTCACTCAAGTCCATATGAGTCAATTTTTCTCTATTCTTTACGGAATGATGGTCTTTCCAACCAGCTTCGATTTGTCCCACTGGATTTACAGGTTTTCCGATTGGACCTTCAGGTTTCCGGGCTACATCTCTCACATTTCTTATCTTACCCAGAGGTAATTCTGCAGTATGTCTTATGGCCGGAACCAGATAACCCAAAAAACAACTGCCGGACCAATTCTCAGGTAGCCATTTGTATGCCTTTTTCCCACAAACAAAATAACAGTTTTCTACTTTAGTACTGATGCGGGTTAATTCTGCATGAAACATTTTCTTGTCTATAATAGACAGTTGTTTATGTAAAACAGGATTTCTCTGCACTTCACTTAATGTTGTTTTCATTAAACTCAAATATGAATCATAATTGTATTACAAACAGTGCCTCTATCTTTAACTTTAATGTAACATTTATAAGATATGGTTATATTACAGTTACTCCAACCCACTTGAAGTGTATCATTCTTATAGAAACATACAATTCCCTTCTGTGTGATAGGCAAATACAATGCGATTTTGTCTTGTGATCTTACAGATCCTGTATCAAAAAGTAAATTCTCCCAAGTCTCATTTATCCCCAAGGGGACAGTGGACATTAACAGTCCTCCATATGCTGTTGGTATAGCAGTACAAACCCAGCAATTTGAAATGTTCATAGTCTCTACATATACACGCTTCATAGCTAGGTATGTGGTAAAGTTCGGATGCCAGTCTATAGACAGTTCATCACGTCTCTCCACTTTCACTTGTGTGGTTACATGTAGGAAAAACCACAACAAAAGGAAGGTCATCACAATCATAGTCAATAAATGCATAGTCAACAAGATGATTAAACAGCATCTTTGGGGTTGATCCATATTTTTACTCGTTTTGCTCTTGGCCATCCTGCCTTTGTTGTGTATCAGTCACAAAATGTTTATCAAGTTGAAAATTCTTTACCGGTTTACAGTGCGTCAGATGGACCGAGGACGTCCTCTCAGCAACTTTGACTGCAGTAGGAGTTGCCAACGGTACCTGGTACGGTCTTTACCACTTTGGACTCGCCCAATTCTTCCTCTTCATAACCTTCAGCCACACCCAGGTCCCCGGAGTCAGTACTGCTTCCAACGGTCTGGTCTGTCTTTTATCTGAAAAAGAGTTTAACTGCAAAACAGTTTTATTTGTTAACAGTTTTCTCATGTAGCTAGCTAATGAGCTGTCAGCCTCTAGTTCTGCAGGCATGAGAGCTTTCCACTGTGGCACATAATATGCCCTTCCAAATATCATTTCAAAGGGAGTCAAACCCTTTACATTTGGAACTGTTCTCATGTTCAGCAGTGCCAAAGGCAGACAGCAAATCCAGTTTTTCTGTGTCTCGCTCACTAGCTTCCTCAATTTGTTTTTTAGAATTCCATTGTACCTTTCCACCAGTCCTGCAGACTGTGGGTGGTAAGCACAATGATTCTTTAAGGAGATTCCAAAGAATCTCCCAAGCTGGTGGATCATCTGATTAACAAAATGTGTCCCATTGTCACTATAAATCCTTTCCGGTATGCCAAATCTAGGAATTATTTCTTTTACTAGGGCTTTTGTCACTGTTGCTGCATCCGGATTTTTAGTTGGAAAAGCTTCTACCCATTTAGAAAACATGTCTATAATTACTAAACAGTATTTTTTCCCTTTACATTTATTCAACTCTATGAAATCCATACAAATAGTGTGGAACGGATATGGTGGTGTAGGAAAATTCCCTTGCTTGGGTTTGAATGCCCCTTGTGCATGATGTTTGTTACAAGTGTGGCATGCTGCACAAAATTGTTTTGTATAATTTATGAATCCGTATGTTTGAAATATTCGATTTACTAACTGTACCAACCCCCTGTTGAGACATGGCACTGCCCATGGCTCAACAAAGCTGCATATCTAAATAAATTAGATGGTAATATTGTTTTTTTCTCTTTGGAGACATACAGTCCATTTTCGAGGATTGCACCTCATTTCTCCCATTTTTGTTTCTCTGCTTTTGTAGTTAGTGTCTGCATTGTTTTTAACATTTCTAGATCTAAAATCTCAGAGGGTTGTAATTCCTCGGTTAAAAGAAAAGTTTCTGAGTCTGAGGCTGCTTGCTTTGCAGCTGCATCAGCTTTTGCATTCCCTTTTGAAGTTCTATCCTGTTGTTTTGTATGAGCTAAACATTTACAAATAGCTATTTTAGTAGGTAACTGAATAGAATCTAATAGATTCAAAATAAGTTGCGCATGATTAATCGGTTTACCATTAGATGTTATCATTCCCCTATTTTTCCATTGTTGTGCAAAAACATGCACTGTAGAGAAAGCATACTGACTGTCAGTATATATGTTCACACATTTATCTTTCGCTAGAGTGCAAATCCGTGTCAAAGCTATCAATTCTGCTGCTTGAGCAGATAGGTTATGCTGTAAAGGTTGGGCTTCTAAGATCTCTGTATCTGTAACTACTGCATACCCCACTAGATTTTTCCCTGTAGGGCCCCTTCTGCATGAGCCATCCACGTAAAATGTCACCTTGGCATCATCCAAGGGCATATCAGTGAGATCTTGTCTAGGCAAAGTTGTTTGCTCAATTTCCTGTAGGCAGCTGTGCGGCGTGCCATCCACAGGGGTTGGAAGTAACGTTGACGGGTTTAATGTTGTACAACGTTCAATTACCATATGAGGTTGGCTCAGCAGTATGGTCATACATGAAAGATGTCTAGCAGGAGAAAGATATGCTATTTTTTCTTGCAGTAAAATTATCGCGACTACATGAGGCACTCTCAATGTGAGAGGGTGGAATAACACCACTGAGGCCGAAGCCTGTACTGCCATTGCAGCTGCGACCACTGCTTGCACACAGTGAGGCAACGACTGTGCCACTGGGTCTAACTGTGGTGAATAGTAAGCTATGGGGCGTTGCTTATCCCCATGCTGTTGCGTCAGAACTGACGTCATATATCCCTGTTTACAATCTATGGTCTGAAAGAATCGTTTGTGGTAATTCGGAAGTCCTAAAACTAATGAAGAAGCTATCAATTGTTTTAGTCTGCAGAAAGCTGTTTCTGCTTCGGGTGTCCATTGTAATAAATCTTGTGCTGCCATTGGTGTTTTATATATTAAATCAGCCAGTGGAGCAGATTCTAAAGCATAGTTTGATATCCAGCTTCGACAAAAATTAGTTATTCCCAAGAAGGACATCATTTCCTTCTTGGTTGCTGGTTTAGGTGTTTGTAAAATTGCTGTTTTTCTGTCTTCGTCTAATATTCTACCTTCATTGGATATTACATATCCTAGGTATCTAACCTGTTTTTTCCAAAGTTGTAACTTACTTTTGTTTACTTTATGTCCCTGTGCTGCTAAAAATTTCAATAACGCTATTGTATCCTCCCTGCATTGATGCTGGGTGGGGGCTGCTAGCAAGATGTCATCTACATAAAGCAGAATCTGACTACCTCCTGGTGGGGTAAATCCTGCCAGGTTGCTAGCCATTTCTTGTGCAAATATTGTTGGACTTTCACAATATCCCTGTGGTAGCCAAGTATAGGTATAGCTTTTACCCTGAAATGTAAATGCAAACCAATACTGGCTATCAGGATGTATAGGTATTGAAAAGAAAGCATTGCTTATGTCTACCACAGTGAAATATTTTTGTTGCGGCTTTAAATCGTTCAACAAGGTGTGTGGGTTTGGCACCGTAGGTGCTCTAGATATTATTGCATTGTTTACAGCTTGTAAATCCTGTACCATCCGCCATTCCCCGTTTGCTTTTTTAACAGGAAATAGAGGGGTATTACATGGTGAATCAAGAGATTCTACCAGTACTCCTTCCTTGAGTAATGCTGCTATTATAGGCTTGATTCCTTGCTCTGCATCTTTCCTCAAGGGGTATTGTCTTTTTTGTGGTCTAAATGCTGATTTTGGTGTAATAGTAACTGGTCCTGCTGTTCAAATAAGTCCTACACCTGATTTGCCTGCTGACCAAAGAATTTCTGGTATATCACACAAGGCTTTTTCTTCTTCTAATAAGAACGCTAATCAGCTGTCTTCACTAGTTTGTAAGTGTACAGCTGGATGTGTCTGTGTTAGCCAATTCAATTTCTGTTTTTGTATTCCCTGCTCTGATAATTCTAAATCAGTTTGTTTTTCCCATCTTGTTACTTTTTTTCCTAAGTCTGCCCATTTCATATTCTTATTTTTTGTTAAGCTGACATGCGGTAGTCGATTAGATTTGTACAGTGTCATGAATTCCTGAGGTAATGAACAGCTTACCACACTGTTTCCCTCAGTATCCCAATACAAGGTTCGTAATACTAATCTGTTAGCAGGATTTTTGAATAATTCTTGCTCATATTCTTTATCAGGTCCTGACATGCTACAGTAGTATAGAGTACAGTGTAACAAATGCTGTCGGTCAGTGTCAAGGGAGGGGGCCTTACTGATGGCTACATTCATCAGTTCCTCGGTTACTGCCCCTGGACCAGTCGTAACTAGGTCCTGGCTGTACCAGTAAAAAGTCTCACCCTCCGGTCGCACCACAAAAGTATCCATTTGTCTTTGTGCCTCCATACCCTGCATAGTGGGAACTACCGCTATGCCAAATATCTGCATAAGATCTCTTCCCAGTAGGTTTACTGGACATTTTGCAGAAACTATGATTTTACTTTTCTGAGTCATACCTGAAACAGGGTCAGTTATTGCTATATCATGGGAGAGTGGCTCCCTATATAGCTGTCCATTTGCTGCTTTTACTAATATATAATCAGGTGATTCGGAATATTCTGGTAACTTGGAGGGGTGTATCAAAGTTCGTGATGCTCCTGAGTCACACAGGAATTTTACTTCCCTCCCCTCCACCAGAAGTGTGACTTCCTGTTTTGTGTCTGCCAGATAGAGCTCCAAGCTCAGTAATGCCAAATCTAAAATTTCACTTTCTTCATCCTCTATATCTACTTGCACTTCCTTTATTCCTTCTACTACGTTTACATTTGTTCTTTGTTTGTTAGCCTTTCCTGATGATTTCTGACTTTCATCACTATGATATAGTCAGTCCTCATCATCCTTGCTTTCTGTAGTCACCTTTTTATTCTGCCTGCAATCCCTCGCTAAATGTCCTTTCTTTCCGCACTTAAAGCACTCATCTTTCTTTTTTCTCTCTTCAAAATCTTCTGACCGTTTGTCAGATTGTCTGTTTCCCTGGGCATTTTTCTTACCCTTTTACGGACTGTACTACAAAACCTCAGCTCCGTCTTCAGCAGTGAAGACTTGTGTCTTCTTTTCTTTTTACTATTAAAGTGTCTTTCGGCATGTCTAGCATATTCAAGTAAGGCTTGTAGCCTACTTGTTCGATGATCTATCATATGCTTCGTAATGAAGCTACTGATAGGTGCAATGCAGCCTTTCAAAAACGCATTTTTCAGTTGCTGTTCATACGAGGTATCATGTGTCTAATTTTCAGGAATAGCCATACCACTATGGTTATTGAAACATTCCAATAATCTACCATAATACCCATCTACAGTTTCATTCTCTTGTTGTATGCATTGGTTAATGCAAGTCCAATCTGCTCTAGGTTTCCATTTTTCGGAAATTCGGTCTGTAAGACCTTTTACTCTGTTGTCTAGTTCTGCGTCATTATGTGGGAGTGGTTTAAGCTCTGCATTACGAGGATTCCAGGTGCCACAAATCATGTGCCAGTCTGGACCCACAATCTGTCTAACCACCTTTTCTACTTCTTCCCCATTCAAGTGGTAACTTAGTCTCATACCTTGTAAATCTTGTAAAAATTTCGTGTAATTGACTTTTGGATGGGGGATTCCCTCTGTAGCTTTCCGAATATCTTCCGGTGTCCATGGTCTGTACACTAGAAGAGTTGGGTCCTGCCCTTCCTGTCCTGCCTGAGGATTTGGTACCTCAATAAGTGGACAGATTTCTTCCTCATTTTCCTCTAGTGTGTTTTTCCCTATTTGATACAAGCCTGTGTCCAAAAGTGTTTTACGTGTCCGGGACCTAGTTTCAATAGGATCTCTAACAAATGGTTTTAGTGTCATTGTGACATCAGGATAACGTGGAGGTGGACCAGCTTGTCCACCTGCTTCATATCCTGAAAAAGGCATCAGAGGGGGCGGGGGAGGAGGAGCCATCGCTATTACTATATTATTATCCTCTTTATCTAAAAATAACGTCTTAGCATTTTTAGTTTTCTGTTCCCTTCAGTTTACTTCCTCAATCCACCTGTGTGCCTGAGGAATGCCTAATCGTTGTTGTTTTTTTGCCTGACCTTCTGCGTCAGATTTAAGTTGTTTTAAGAGTTTAACTAATGAAATTTTATCCAATTTACCATCGAATCCGTATTTATTAACCCATTTTGTATAATACCTAACATTATCAGCCTATTGTAATTGCATATATTTTGCATCTTCAGTTAGGGCCGGATCTCGCGATGTTTTAGTGCACTGATTTCCCATATTAAAAGAAAATGTTACGTAACCCTTTTCACCACGTGGTATTTCAGTTCCTTACACAGTTTATCTAGAATGACTGCCTACCTTATTCTGTTTCCCTGATCTCTGACAAAATATACAGTAATTTCCTTTTGTCCCTGATCTGTATAACAAATCTTCTGACAATAATATTTACTGCAACCAAGTCCCTGATCTAAAACAGAAAAAAAGGCAAATATCTTCCTACCTGAGCCTACTGAGTCGACCAGTTCGAGACCTCTCTTCGGCCGCAGATCAGAAAGTTGCCAGCCTCTCAAAACGACAATTGAGTCGGAGGTCTTTTATTTTTCAAGAAGAACCATTTCGGTAGCTTCTCCTGCGCAGTGTTCGACCACCGGTACACTCTGATCTGTAGCTGTCCAAGGGTTTCCGGTTCAAGAAGGACCAAACTGTCAAATAAAAATAAGGATTACAACACAGGAGGCTCAGATGCAAAAGTTTAGTAGTGTACACCAGGAGGCAAAAAACGTACAAGTACAGAATTTTGTCTGACATGATACAGGAAGTATACAATTCTTATAGTTTCTACTTTCTAGTTTGTGCCCACCTTTCTGACGTGGTTAGTCACAGGGCACCTACATCACTATGGTTCACAACATCTTATTCATAAGGATTGCTGATGTTACATATTTTAAAAAAGCTTTCCCTTGGGAATAATATAGCCTTGCAAAGCACCTGGTCAGTTATAATGTCTTTCTGTGAATGTTACTCCTTCAAGGTTTCAGGCCTGCTTGAATACAATAGTTGGTTCAGTCTTGTAATACACTTCTTTGTTCTTCTTGCAACATTCTTCCAACAGCTGCGTCTTATCTTGATAACATTTACAAGGCCAATTGTCCCAAAGGCAGGAGGAGAAGATTTTCAATGCTTTATACATTTAATTTCCTGACCCAGCAGATAATCGTTAGTAAAAAACATAAGCTTGCTGAGCTGGCTACTGCCAGGGTCAGAGTTCAAATACACTGCAGTTCCAAAGTTTCAAGCAATTACATGTAAAATCATTCTTATTGCCATATTAATAATAGAATAAAATGCATTATACACTATTTGCTTTTTAACTAGCACTTTATATATGCTCAAATACATATTTTTCTAACAACATGCATCCATCTGAGTTGGGGAGACAACACCTAATGCATGCATGTATAGAGACATCCTGACTCTCCTCAGCTATGAGGTAGACCAACATGTCATCATGGACCTCTAAATGGGCACTAGTAATATTCCAGCTGTGTGCAACAGACACGTGTGAGCTGCTAATGCTAAATCATGTCTGTTACATCTGAGAGATGTCCCCAAAGAGGTCATTGAGGGCATGCATGATGACAACAGTATCATCTTGACACAAATCCATGCTGAGATATTCAATCAACACTGTCACATGTGGCCATATACAGCAATATTACCAAGTGGGTAGACCAGTGTATCACATACGTGACATCTCACTATGTTGAAATGTGTGATGTGACCTATATCTCAGGCCAGTGATCAGGTCTGTACATCAAGGCTGTCTGATAGTCCCTTTCCTGTCATTATTTAGGTGATGGACATCACAGATGAGATACACATCCTTTGTCCAAACAGCTGCCCAAAGGCCTACAGATTGTGGGTAATCATTGACTCCAGCAGTGATATTAGTATAATAGAGAGAGTGTCAACACATACCAAAATTTGCTGCCACAGCCATGATAACACCTGAAATGACAAAAAAACATGGGGGGATTTGTTAAGTTGGGAAAACAAACATACAACCTAAGTATAATGTGGACATCACACCCTATAATCAGACAAATAGGTATGTGACCCATGTCCTGGGGTACATGGTAAGTGGAACATCCAGCAGCATGTGGTCACAGTGCTGACTACTCCCTTGAATGTAACAGAAGTACTGGGTATGTGAAGGAAATCCACATCAGAGCCATAATAGCTTCATAGTTCCCAGCCTTCATCACATCAATAACATAATGCATCCTTCTTCATGTACCTCCCTACACATCTTCCACTGATGTATAATTGAAGTGTACCACTTTTGTTACAGTGATCTTTCACACAGCTCATTGGAATACCTATGTAAGTATTCTTTTTGTGGAATATACATGACTGTCTGATGGTGCAGAGCACCATTCAAGTTGTTACACCAGATTTATTTGTGATACCTGTTCTGCTGATGTACACACTACATGGTGGATGTTCCGCATACCATGTACCCTAGGACACAGTACCATTACTACCCTAATCACCTTCACAAATTTCATCTATAATGCCCTAGATAGTAACCTGCTTATATCAGTCTTGCTACTGGATCTCTCAAAAGCATTCAACACAGTCTCCCACATCAAACTTATCCAGAAACTGCAAATAAAAGGATGCTCTGATGCCACCCTAACCTGGTTCACTAGTTACTTGGAAAACAGACAGCAATCCATAAAATGGCAGAATAACCTCCCTAGCTTTCTCCCAAATAATATAGGAGTGCTCCAGGGGTCAATCTTAGGACCCCTACTATTCAACATTTTTATAAATGACCCTCAAAGTTCCCTCTGACTGTACTAACATACAATATGCAGATGACTCAACCATAATCTGTACCTCCAATATCTTCTCTGACCTCCAAAAGTTAACACAAAAGGCCGTTACATCCATAGAACTCTGGCTAAACCAATCACAGCTATAAATTAACCCTAATAAATCTAAACTACTCATCTTTGAATCTAAACCTGTTCCCACAGACTTTACTATATTCACCATAAACAAAACCCAAATGCGGTTAGTAAATCTGGCCAAACTGCTAGAAATTATTACTGACAGCAAACTTAGCTTTGACTTGCATATTAATAATGCAGTAAAAAAGACTCACTTCAAATTAGGCAAACTTTACAGAAACAAACAATACTTAGACAAAGCCATCTGAATAAAACTTTCAAAATGTCTTCTCCTTCCAACCTTACTATATGGGTCTCCTATCTTGACCATTCTCCACAACTCTTTGCAACACAAACTGCAGTCCTGTTATAAGACGGCAAAATTTGCATCAACCCATCCAAATCGCACCCACCATTGCCATGCCACTAGAGAATTAAACTGGCTAAAATTTGCACATTATTTACATTACACATAACTTACCTTTCACCATAAACTCATTTATAAACCTGAGTGTTGCCCTTCCCTGTCAAATATCATTGAACTTTACATCCCATCCAAAAATCTGTGCTCTTAACAACAAACACCTACTTAAAGCATCAAAACCTAGTAAAAGAGCAAGTAGCCATCTCTATTCCTATTTTATGATTAAGCTGTGGAACGTCCTCCCATCATCAGTTACAGAATTAGACAATATAATCTCCTTTAAAAGAAAACTAAAGCAACATCTCACTGATAACTCCAGCTGCACATGCAACACATATCCACGGCCTCCTTAATCTAGCAAAACTGTTTTACATAGCAAATATACTTATGTATATGTCATAGTGTTACACCATATGAGTTGTCCAAAATCTTTAGTATCCTAGTCCACACATCTATACAACTATCTTAACACATTTTCTCTTATCTGCCACTTTCTACTTTTAATACTACCATTAAATACATGCCACCTATAATCTACATATTCCCACCACCTAGCTATAAGATTCGAACTATATCTATCCTACCTTTAAGTTTAACTCTCTAATTTTACCTTTCCACTACATTTACCTTTCCCTTTTCCTACTCCCCCTCCAAAAAATGCCAAAAATGAGCTGTATTGTTAAATATATATTTCTAACTGTATGATTTTCCTACATGCTAATGTTCCATTGTTACTGTATTGTGTCTTTTTACAACATATGTGCTGTTTAGATAGTTTTCTGTATTATTTCACTTGCTTTATAAGTAATTGTTTCCTTACAAATTCATGTAATGATTTTCATGTAACTTGGAGCTCTCTGGTCAACAAATGTCAATAATAATAATAATAATAATAATAATAATAATAATAATAATAATAATAATGCATACATAAGTGTTTGACAGCATTAATAGCATGTCTATCATTCATGACAGCGTGGATTGCGATATATATATATATATATATATATATATATATATATATATATATATATATATATATATATATATATATGTATATATATATATATATATATATATATATATATATATGTATATATATATATATATATATATATATATATATATCCCATGCACACCAGTCAACTAGCCTGTAGTGCCCATACTGTCGCATACAGGCATAGCAGTGTCCCTTCTAACACCTCCAGCAGATGTTCTAGTGCAAACACTGTGTGCATGGTAACCTTCATTGAGTGTGGATGTATCACAATAGTTGTTCAAGTGTGTTTGTGATGACACAGACTCATCTCTTATCACTGTAAATCACGTATGTTATGTCAGAGGTATGGAATTACTGGTGGTATTATTCTGATATTGTCCATTGTGGTTGTTTTTTTTAATGTTTTCCATGAGCCTTTTCCTGTGCTCTACTTGCTGGAGATTTCTGCTGACATTGCACTCATATTTAGGCGTATAAGTTTGCACAGCTTCACAATATGCACCCTACCCCAATTACATGTCAGATCCCTGATACATGTCCTCTGCATTATTCATGTAAGAATTCCTATCTCACATAGCCATCCTCCCCATTGTTATGTCATATTGTATGACAGCCAAATAAAACACATTTTCACTGTATAGTCCCTACTGTACCATATAGATATGTGATTGGTGTTGCTGCTACAACCATTTTCCATTGAAGATATGTGACTGGTGTTGCTGCTATAACCATCTTCCATTGACATGCCAACATCTGCTATAGATTAGGTTGTTTCCCCTGTCCTCCTTCCCTGTGTTCATTCCTACAGTTCATTTGTGTGTCCCTATTCAATACATACACTTACACCGAGTGTTCATTTTACATGGCAGTCCATGTACCGTTACAGATCATTTACACAGTTTCACTTCCGAATGCCAGGAATGAAATATCACAATAGTCTGCATTATAGATTCACTGTCCTGTATTGTGTTTTGTACCATATACTTCACATTCATATCCTTCAACAGTCCAGATATTTCTAGGATGTCCTGATGAGTTCTTTATCAAATATGTGGCTTTCTGCCATATCACTGGGATGATCTCAGGACTGATGACTCAGTATTTCATACATTTAGCATACCTCTTAATTGTCCTGATTTTTGCAGAATGTCCAGTTTTTGTCTTATATTTTTGATCTTTTCCTCACAAAATGTTGGCTTTCTGTCAAATCACTGTTATGTCATTGCAGATTGAAGTCAGAAAATAATGACAGACATTTCAGTTTCAAATTTCGTGCTCTTCAGAAAATTCCTGCCACTGTAAAACTTATTATTCTATCAACTTTCTCAGTTTGTTAGAGCGAGATTAAAATCTGTCCCTATTTTTGGGGCTTTATCCCCCCATTATTTATGGCTTTGTCCAGATTTCTTGCTCTAAGAGGTAGAGAGGTATGTTAGAGTTTTATTCTACCACATTTCTATGAGACATCTATGTAAAATATGTCCCTATTTCTGGTTAATTGTCCCTGCATTATGTTTGCCTTTGTGCAGATGTGTTAAACTAAGAGATTGAGAGATATCTGTGAAGCCCTGGTGATCATTGTGACATTCAACACAAAACTGCAGACCGTAAGTGCACTAGTTTAAACAAGATTGTTATCTGTGTTCACCTTACTGGCCAGCAATACTGTTGCCAAGCATGAAACCTCATTTACATGTGGTGTGCGGCATGAATATGCATTGCATGGTGTTGCGAGCTGCTGCTGACCGCGGACCACTGCACATACATGTAAACTCCAAGTAGGCTTCATGTGGACCATGCACAGAGTTTACTGAAACCCAGGGAGTGTCTTATTTCCACACTATCACTATGTCTTAGTAGTTCAACTGAGTTTGAACACTCCATTATGTTTTTACTCAATGATATTAAGAAGAAAATGTGACAGAGACATAAATAAAAGGCAGGGTGTATGAGGTCTCAGGGGCGGCCAAGGTGGTGCAGTGATTAGTGTTGCCACCTCTCAGTAAGAGGTTTTCTGGTTCGATTCTCGGTGGGGTGCCTTCTGTGTGGAGTCTGCATGTCCTCCCTGTGGTCGCGTGGGTTTCCTCCAGGTACTCTGGTTTCCTCCCACATCCCAAACACATGCTGTAGGTGGACTGTACACTCCAAATTGGCCCTAGGTGTGAGTGTGCACGTGCGATGTGCCTTCTGTGGAAGGTTGGGCACCAGGCTGGCACCTTGGCACCATAAAACTCCACTGCCAATCATGAGCAGACAGGTAATCCACTGTGCCGACCCCTAACTGGGAAAAGCCGAAAGAAGAAGGGTGTATGAGGTCCCAAAAAATCCCTCTGATATGCTCAGATGTGTAGACTCCCTTTGTAGTTGACCAGTACAGTCATTTCTGCTAAGGGAAAAAGAAGGGACTATAGAAAGAGCCTCTAAACAGACAAAAGGCAACTGAATGATTTTCAGGATGACATCCTAGAATACCAGTTTTTATATGTGCACCAGAGCTGCACTATAGCATATTGTGTGTGCTTCTACAGGGCCATGCACAATGGCACATATGCAGAGAACTCTGTAAAAGCAATCTAATGTGTACAACAGTCTCCTACTGTATGCATGATCATTTGTACACGCATGTCAAGATACGTAGTGAGTTAAAAATGGCAAAAAGACATCAGTTGGTTATAAAAGGGATTAATAAATTTAAGGAATAAGCTACACAAACATGGATTCTGTACATTAGGTGAACGTATGGAATAATTTACTTGGGCTTTAAATGAAATCTTAAAAACTTGTATATATCATCTTTGTAGCAAGAAGATCATAAGAAAAATTTGAAGAAACACCCTAAGGTGAACCATGTGATCATAAAGAATTCTTTCAAAGCAAATGTTTTGTGCTGTGGCAGAGAAAAGAATACCACATTATACTAGAACATTGCAAATTTTATAAATGCACCAGGGAAAACCTGCTAGCATTGCACACTTGTAGAAGGATACTTGATAGTTTGGTTGCAGAAATCACAAGTCTAGATCGCACATACTAAACAATATTCACAGATTGCTCTCAAGAGACATCACACATAACTGTAGAAAATAACCATGTTTACAGTTGTAATGCTGCAATAGCCAAAACACAAAAACTAGATAGCTGTTTAGAGCATTTGACGTCTGTGAATTTAACTCTTCCTGTTCTTTATTCTTTTACCTTTTTAGAAATTGTATGCCACTTACAAGGACAATTAGAAAATTAGTGCAATGATAAGAGAGGCATAAAAAACATAAATTGAATAGATGGCTAAAAAAGAGGTCCACCAACAGCTAGGCTGTGTAAAATTCTTAGATTCAGATGATACAGAAAGGCTCATCCAGACTCTGCTACACTTTGCTGTGAAGGAAAGGTTAGTTTGCTTTTAATTTTTGTATTTTGTATTACTTTATTGCCTTTCTATATTTTGAATACTGTGGTTTGTTTTCTTTACCTTGTGTTTTACTTGGATTCTGCTTTAACAGCATATTAAAACTTCAAAAGAGACCACAGCTCTCTCTCTTCTGAGTCAGGCAGAATTTTTTTCCTGCCCTCCCACCCAGTTACAGTTGTCTTGTTAAATACCACTGTCTTTCTAGTTGCCTGCCTCTTATGTTAATCTGACCATATATCTCATTTCCTCTCTACTTTCACTGGCTTGTGTGAGTAATCACAAAATCATCATTTTTGAAATCCCTCCCCTTCAACTATTTAAATTTATTGGCCATCCTACTGTATTCCATAGTACCAGAATACAAAAGTGACCACCCGTTTCAACCCATCTTGCTGTTTTAAAAATAGTAACTCTCCACTAAACCAAGGTAAAACTTAAGTTACCTACTTTCACATCTAACTTCTCTAGTGCACACTACAGTGTGCATTTTTTTTTCATCTTACCTTTAAGCATCCCTGTGACTAGCACTTTCTCTAACACCTGCTGGAAAGCACTAGGAAGCCTGAAACTGATACAAGCACTCAACTCTCCTTGTTAATAAGGAGAAATTAATAGTAGGCACTAAACAGCCTATAATTGCAAAGTACCTTGCTAAGGTAAGGGAAAACAGTTCCTGTACTTTACAAAAAAAAAAAAAAGCACTAAACCAGGCATGTCCAAGGGTCAGCTTCCGGTGATTTCTCCTGTCCACCTGGTGAATCTGGACATACTGGGGCAATACAGCAATTGCCTCATATACACAGACAACCCTCTCCACCTACCACCCAACACTACAACCTGTGAGAGATGCACTTACATAGCCAAAATGGAAGCAAAGCTCTCTCCACCCAAGATTGTGCTAGACAGTCAGGAGGAGAAGGTTAACACCCACACTACACCTCATTCAAAACACATAGCCCTTCTAAACCCACACCACCAACACCCAAATATATCAACACTAAATCCACATATGCAGAGGCCCTTAACTGTAACCTGCCCAAGCAACAAGGACCTCTGAAGCTGAAATGCAAACAAACACCAATCACAACCAAAGTGTCACATAGTTCACAACACCAGTGTGCCACCTAGCAACAGCCCCTAAGGCAAGACAATGTACCTAACACTTTAGTCATAGGTGACTCTATAGTCTGGCACACTGATGTCTCTCTCACCAGGTTGAACAAAAAGAAAATTACAGTCATCTGCCTATCGGGTGCCAGGATCCGCCACATAACGCATGCACTCAAGTCACTCCACAACAAGTACAAATATGACTCTGTCATTGTCCATGTTGGAGTGAATGACTTGAGATGTACCTCCCTGGACTACATGAAAAGAGACATGGAAGAGCTCTCGGATCATATGACCCAGGCAGGTATGACCCTAGCCCTGAGTAGCATCCTGCCTTCACCCAGAATGATACCACAATATAAGGACAAAATGATTGACTTCAACAACTGGCTAAGCTTCTGGTGTCATTCAAAGGGGATCCAGTATCTGTCTGCCTGGGACGACATGATTGACAGACCATGATGCTTTGCCAGAGATGGTCTGTACCTGTCGCCCCTGGGATTCAGGTTACTGCCTAAGGCTCTTGCCACCCCTATAGTGCCTTTTTTAGGCAAAGTTCAAAGGACAAAACCACCACCGTAACAGGTACAAGCATGCAAAATCTGTAGGTAATGCTACTCAATGCTAGAAGTCTAAACCTCAAAATACACTCTCTCGAGGCACTCCTAAAAATGGAGAACATCGATATCTGTGCAGTAACTGAGACCTGGTTCAAGGCTCCAGAGAGCACCCCTGCAATACTAGGCTACAACTCTTACCACACTTTGTGGCCACCAAGCCAGGACTGAAACACTAAACGTGGAGGAGTGTCAATAGTCACCAAGGATATTCACACCACCAGGCTAGTTGCCCAACTCAATGCATCTGAAATTCTCCAGGTGCAACTAACACTAGGTAAGAATGCAATCCAAATTGTAGCTTGCTACAGATCCCCCACCATACCCCAAGATTCTCACTACACCTTTCTAAACATACTGGAAAATATTAAGATAGAACCAAACACCCTAATACTGGGTGATTTTAACTACCCTGCCATTAACTGGGAAAACTACTCATGTACCAACACCTTTGCCCAACGGTTCTTGGAATTCATAAATTCCAATGCCCTGGATCAACTAATCCATAGTCCCACCAGGGGCTCCAGTATCCTAGACCTGGTCATTACCAACATGGGAAATCGATGCTTCACACCTATGGTCACTCCCTCGTTAGTCAGGGCTGATCATAAGGTAATCACCCTTAACATCAACATCCCACCCCCACCCCCCAGTAAGGAAACCTCCATAAAAAACTTCTCCAAAGCCAACTTCATGCTACTCAAGTCAGAAGTGACAAACTTCATGACACCCATGCATTCGGGAACTGAAAGTTCAACTGCTGAATCCTACACTAAGGCACTATACGAGCACATCCACTCATGCACGAATCGTGCCATCCCAAATAGAACCAAGATGCTCTCATCCAAAAAAAGGAAGCCAATCTGGTGGTCCCCTGCCATAAACAAACTTTACAACAAAAGAAAGAAACTGTTGCAGAAAAGAGGAAAATCCCAGGATGCAAAAAACTCCCTTACCAGCGTCAGTAAGAAACTGAGATCTCTCATAAAATCCTCCAAAGCTAGTTACGAAAATAAAATTGCCAAAGATTACAAAGACAACCATGAGGCATTCTATAATTATGTCAAAAATCTAAATGGCAATGCTCAGATCTGCTCTGAGCTAAAGCAGAATGATATTAAATATACTGATCGCAAGGATATTGCCAATATCCTGGCAGATCGATTCAGTGCCAACTTCACCCCCCTCTCACCCCATAAATGGCCCATCTCAATACCGGAAGATTGCCAAATTCTGTTAATAACGGCCACACAGGTAAAAAACGCACTCTCCAAAGCTAAGAATACAGCATTCATGGGACCAGATGACATCCCAGGCTGTGTGCTACATGAACTACAATATGAACTGGCACCTCACCTAAGTGTCATGTTTAATCATAGCCTCACCTCAGGTTTCATGCCCACTGAGTGGCACAGAGCTACAGTTATCCCACTCCACAAGGGGGGATCCACCTTGGATCCCGGAAACCACCGTCCCATCAGTCTGACAAGCCTCATCTGCAAGGCCATGGAGCGTATTATCATGGAACTTATAAACAAAGACATTGGCAACCTACAAACACTGGACCCCACCCAGTTTGGGTTTGTGAAGGGCTGATCTTGTCTCCTGAACCTGATTGACTTCTTTGAATCAGTCTCCAGAGCAATGGACAAGGGTAAGGTGGTCCACACAGCCTATCTAGACCTTGCCAAGGCCTTTGACACCATCCCCCACTCTGGAATCATAGATAAACTTACTAAGCTGGGCATTAATCCCCTATGTCACCCAATGGGTTGCTAACTGGCTTACTGATAGAACCCACACTGTAAAAGTAGCCAACTCCAAATCCAGCTCCAGACAAGTGACAAGTGGAGTACCTCAGGGTTCAGTCCTGGGACCGCTCTTATTTGGCATCTACTTCTCTGAAGTACAGGCCAACACTAAGGGACTCTGGCTAACAAAGTTCACAGATGACTGCAAACTGGGAGCCATTATTGAATCCCCAAATGATGTGGATACTCTACAAAAGGGCCTTACAGAAACAGATGCTTGGTGCCAGAGCCATGGGCTCAAGCTCAATGCCAAGAAATGTATAGTTATCCCCTTTGTGAAAAAACATGTATCTGTGAATTACCATATAGGTGGCAGTACACTAAAAACCGAAAGTGTGATAAGAGATTTAGGGACTCAGGTGGACAGTAGTCTCACCTTCTATAACCACATCGTCACAATAGTCAGGAAATCCTTCTATGTGGCACACCTCATCACTAAGGGCTTTTCATCCAGAAAAAAGGAGGTCATTGTCCCACTGTACTCATCCCTCATTAGACCCATTATAGAATACAACGCCCCGTTTGGTATTTACCTCTCAAGACATCTGCAACAACTGGAAAGGCCGCAGAAATACCTCACTAAAAGAATCACAGGCCGAAAGCAGATGCCCTACGCTGACCGCCTTAAAAAACTCCAGCTATACTTTGTTGCATATCGTCTACTCAGAGGTGATCTCTGCTTAACATACAAGGCCATGTCAAACCCAGAGCTGTTGGATATGGTACACTTAAATAAATTCCAATCCCTCAGAGCCACACGCTCCAGTGATCTAAACCTTGTCATCACAATAAACAAAACATGCTGGAGGGATGGGTTCCTGACCCAGAGACTCCCCAGACTCTGGAATAGATTGCCCATACATGTCAAGCAGAGTACCTCTTTGGCCCTCTTCAAAAGGAACCTTGACGATTGGATGGGAGAAAGGAAATTCACCCTGGACAGGGAATTGTTATGGCTAGGCTTGTATAGGCCCTAGGGCTGATAGCCTAGTACCGACCTATGAACCTATGAACCTATACATACAGTGGTCAGCAAGATATATTGAGATATTTCAAGTGCAAGGACTTTACAGTTAAGATGTACATTTATCTGTATAAAATTCACTCCCATTCCCCCGACTCAGCTGACTGCTGTTCACTTCAGATACATGCCTCAGCAGTACTGTTGCACATATTGATGCATATTACTTGTTCATTTCATATACCTACTAGACCATGGTATGTGTAAATGTGCCTTTTACTGCAATGAGTCTCATGCATATGTCTCAACTGATCAGATTATTGCAGAATGTCCAGAATTTTTGCCTCATCTTTTTGGTCTGTTCTGTATAGAATTTGTGGTTTTCTGCCAAATTACTTCGTAATGAAATCACTACATGGCATACATTTGAGTGTCAGACTTCATATCCTTCAGAAAATGCCTACTAACACAAATTCTGTTATTATAAGAGTAATATTTAAAAGTTGTCCCAATTTTTGTGCATTTGTCCCCCTGCATAGATTTCTTGCACTAAACATTGAGCGGTATGAACTCATGATATCAGGTCTCTGATTTTTAGTTTTGGACTGAGGTACAAAAATCCAAGAAACTCATTTAGCTCACCTGTTCCCTTAGTGTCATTGACACATGTTGGGCATTGCACAGTCTCAGTGGCTAACTGTTCCAAGCAAATATTGTGTACTCTGTTAATTCTTTGGCAAGATACTTCTGATATAAAAACAAGGCCCATTGTTTGACTGGATGCATAGTGATGGAGGAGTGATGAAACCTACCCAGCTATTGTGCACTTCTGGGTAAAGCTGATATTTCACAGGCCTCAAGTATGTCTTCTAGAGCCAAGAAAACAAAAAGTACAGTACATTAAAGCACTGGAAAGACACATCTGGATTTTGTTTTCAAGTTGGTACAGGCTGGCAATTTTGACAACTCTAGAATCACATATGACTTTGGTAACTGTTAACAGGCTCGCAAACAGTAAGTGGAAAGACAAGTTAGAAAAGGGCAGTGTGTGCTTCAAGCAATATATATATATATATATATATATATATATATATATATATATATATATATATATATATATATATAAAGAATACATCCCTGGGATGTATTAGATTCAGTTCAATGGAGTCAACATTCCAGTTAGCATTAAAAAAAAATATATATATATCTATATATATATATATATATATATATATATATATATATATATATATATATATATATATATATATAAATATATATATATATATATATATATATATATATATATATATATATATATATATATATATATATATATATATAAATATATATATATATAGTTTTGGGAATTAGATGATGACTTGTCATGGGAGGTTTCCTACATCATCACCAACCTCCTTTTTTCCAATTTCTACATGGGCTCAGGGTATTGTGTCAACTGTCGCCATCTTTCTCTATTCAATGCCAGGCTCCTACCTTCTTCGTCAGTCATGCCTATCGCAGGTTTTCTCTCCCACAATCCATCCACTTCTTTGCTGGACATTCTTGTTTCGTCTTGCCTTCTTCCTGCCTATCCCAAACCTTCTTCACCAGATTAGCTTCTGCTTTTCTGCACAGACAATGGGAGGTATGCTTATTAGTGAGAATCACCTCCACAGACTCTCATTTGGATTTACTAGTTGGTAGATATGAGTGGATTTTTGAATTTGTTCTAGTTTCAAAGCTGAAATATAAAACTATTGGATTAAAAATTATGAATGTTTGTTTTACACAAGTAAAGTGTAAGCACATTAATTATTATTGAGTGAACCATTATGACCAAGAAAATAAACAGAATGGGGAAGTAAATAAAAGTAACAGTGTAAATTTATTGGACAAACATTTTTAATCTAAATGATAAATATAAAATAAGACTTGTCAGTTCATCTAGTTGCCAACTTTATATCAAATAATGTTTTTATCCCAAGCTAAATATAAGATAAATTTATTAATTTGTCTAGTTAAGGTTTGGATCATTTCGCTACTGAAAAAAAGTAGCTTTTGCCTTTAATATAGTTGAAGTCAGTGTATTACTCATCTCCTTCTTGTAATCCAAGTTCGCCATCTGCTGGCAGAAATTATTATTGCTGCTAGTAGTGGCCATATGCAAAAAAAATGAAATAACTTTGGCTAAATACACAAACTGTGTAAAACTTATGAACAGACATGCTGAGCTTCTACTCAAATGTGGTATCATAATACTTTATTATATTCCTTTTGTAATCAAAGTTTTCACTTTTTCAATTGCCTGCCCTAAGACATACGACATATCAGTCCATGCCAGCAACCATTGCAAAATACTTGCATATAATAATCCAGATTAAGTTTGACTGCTGTAACATTCTAGTTGGTCCCAGATTTTTATCACATTTTATACTTTACACATACACTATTCAAATGTATTCAATTTTCCTAGGAAAATCTGAAAATATTTACCACTGGAATATTGAAAGTATTCATCTCATAAAAAAAATCAGATAATTTGCTGCTTTCATTGTTTTTTAGGAAAGGTTTGGCCAGATCAGTGCTTCCTGTGAAAACAAGAAAGGTAGTAATATCTAAAGTGGTTGAATCGTTGGAAGTGCATGAAATCTTACATTGAAAAAAAATCCCACAGTTCATACTAACTTTGTTTTCTTTTTACATTCTATTATTAGTGGTATTTATTGGAATTGGAATATCAGCCTGGCTTTTGTATCCTTATTGATGTCTATGCAGTGAAATAATCTAGCCAAGGAATTAACAGTGCTGTTTGTAATACACAACAAATCGCTTCTCATATTTTATCATTAATCTACACTGTATCAAAGTGAAAAAGATAACATTATTTTCTTTTCTGTTCTTGTAAACACCTCAGTATTTCAGACTTTTTCACCAAAGCATCCATTCTTTATCTGATTACTTACTTTACTCATTAGCAAATCCTAGCCCTCAGCAGGGGTGCATGACATAAGGTGGGCACACACACACACACACACACACACACACACACACACACACACACACACACACACACCTCTGGGTAATTTAGATGGTCACCAGGTCACCTGCAGTATGTCTTTGGAATGCATGAAGAAACTTAAACACCTAGCCAAAAAAAAAAAAAAACAATTTTTGGACACAGTGCGAATAGGCAGAATGAACATACAAGGCATCCTAGCTATGAAGTGAACCGAACAACCAAGTGCTATAACGTGACCTTTCTAAATACTGCTCTATTTTGCCCCACTATTTTATTGCATTATATATGGTATGTGACAGTCTCATACACTGTAAAACACCAATTAATAACAGCGTATGAGATTTTCAAGGCTGCCATGGTTCTACCATGACCTTCTGAGCTTTGATCTCAAGTTTATACTTATAATAACTTAGAAACTTCACAGAGTTTAAATATTTTATCAGTGTAATGCTATATATCTTAAATGTATTTACTCTAATACCTTCCCTAAAAACTGAATCATGCTATACATATGTTTACTCTAGCATTTTTCTTAAACAACCAAATGATATTATAATGAAGGTAGAGGCCCAGGAACCACACAAACCAAAGTCCAAACCACAATTCTAATTTATTGACAGCAAAAACAAATCTAATGAAGTCTAGCACTTTCGTCTTTAGCAAAACCTTCTTCAGAACTGCTTGACATGGTTATCTCCAACCTTAAATAACCCTAATATATCATGTGATCAACATGTGATCAAACATTCACATGACTCAACTTTAGTTTAGCAAATGCATTGATTATAAAACTTCAACAAGAATTGTTGTGAATGTCAAGTTAAATTGCATGAAAAATAAACATAAATATACCAATAAGAATAAAATTAAAAATAAAAATAATGTTGAGAACAAAAATGATAAAAAAGTCAGTGTTACAGTGACAAATGTATGAGTAACATGACATAAACAGCCCTCAAGACTTTATAGCTTTAATATAGGTGTAATAGAACAACATTCATTTAACCCAGGAGGTAAGGGCATCACACACAAGAATCCATATGAGCTCTTTCTTGAGATGATGTTTGTCAGTGAAAAAAAAACCTTGGGTCTGGTTCCAAAAAATCAAACACCAAAAATTTAAAAGGGTGACCAAGATAGGCATACATATGTCTGTACATTGCGTTAGTTGTCTTCCCTTTGTTGATTTCATTGAGATGTTCATATATTCTCTCTTTGAAGATATATATATTCTCATATATTCTCATTATATTCTCATTATATTATATTATATTCTCATTATATTCTCATATATATTCTCATATATTCTCTTCTCTTCATTGAAGGTTGGGCGTTGGGCTGACAACTCGACACCATAAAAAACAACTGCCAATCATTAGCAGACTGGAGTTCCGCTGTGGCGACCCCTAACCGGGAAAAGCCGAAAGACAAACAAAAACAACTCAGATAGATATTCATATTATATAGATAAATAGATAGACAGGTTGATAGACTGATAGAAGATCTAGCCATATACACATAATTCTCTGGAATACCAAACAGTGATATAATCATTGGAAAAATGTCACCACTAATGCACCAAAACTCCAATACATGCTATAGCAATGTGGTCTGACTTCGGCAGTGACCTGCAATTAAGATCTTATAAGACAAATGGCAATCATAAGTGTAGCATGTACCTGATTGTACAGGTATAATTTCCAAAGAGTTTTTACTAACAAATAATAAAGATTGTAAAGGTATTTCACAGTGACAGTCTGCGGAGTTATATTATGTTTTTTTCATGTGTGGCAAGTATATAACTCATGTTCAAGCTGGGAAATGCAAAACATGTATGCAGTATGTCTGTATTGAGTTAGCATTACATTAGAAATAAAAATTATATACATGGTCCAAAGTAATGACTTTTTCTATTACCGGAATTATGTCTTTATGAAATCTCTCTGCTGCAGCCATGCAACATGTCCAAATCAAATTCAGTATTCAGTTGTGCATACATCTTTTAACAGTATGAGAACACTATTATGTGCATTATATGATATAAGACTCAACAATAATTATTTGAAAGCCTTACAGAAAATTGTTAGTGCTTGATAGATGTCTTCTTATGGCACACTGCTTGCAATTCACAGCTCAGTGCATTGAGACTTCTAACTAAGAAACCTTATGTCACAAGATGGGTTGCTAACTCGCTCACTGACAGAACCCACACTGTGAAAGTAGCAGACAATAAGTCCAACTTCAGACCAGTGGCAAGTGGAGTACCACAGGGTTCAGTCCTGGGTCCTCTCTTGTTTGGTATCTACTTCTCTGAAGTACAGGCTAACACAGAAGGTCTTTGGCAAACAAAGTTCACAAATAACTGCAACCTAGGATCCATAATCAAAACTCCTAATGATGTGAACATCCTACAAAAGGGCATCACTGAGACAGATGCCTGGTGTCAAAGCCATGGCCTCAAGCTCAATGCCAAAAAGTGCATTGTCATCCCTTTTGGTAAAAACTCTGTACCCATGAACTACCACATAGGTGGTAGTCTACTTAACACCAAAAGTGTGATAAGAGACCTTGGGACACAGGTAGACAGTAGTCTCTCCTTTGATAATCACATCATTACAGTAGTCAGGAAATCCTTCTACATGGCACATCTCATCACAAAAGGTTTCTCATCCAGGAAAAAAGAGGTAATTGTTCCCCTCTACTCATCACTCATTAGACCCATTATAGAGTACAGTGCCCCTTTTGGTATGTACCTTACAAGACATCTACAACAACTGGAAAGGCCGCAGAATACCTCACAAAGAGGATTACTGGCCTCAAACAGATGCCCTACGCAGACAGTCTCAAAAATCTCCAGCTTTACTCCTTCGCATATCACCTACTCAGAGGTGATCTCTACCTAACAAAGTTATGTCAAACCCAGAGCTGTTGGACATGCTCCACTTAAAGAAATCCCAATCCCTCCAAGCTACTCGCTCTAGGGACCTAAACCTTGTCACCACAATAAACAGAACATGCTGGAGGGATAGATTCCTGTCCCAGAGAATTCCCATACTCTGGAACAAACTACCTATCTATATCAAACAAAGCTCCTCATTAGCACTCTTCAAGAAAAATCTTGATGATTGGATGGGAGATAGGAAATTCACCCAGGGGATCACATCTATGGCTCTGCTCGACAGGGGCACAGGAGAATAATATTCTTGAGTGGCGAAAGCCAGGGTACCTTTTTGGCTATGCTTATAAAGGCCCTAGGGCCAATAGCCTAGTACCCACCTATGAACCTATGAACCTATGTACAAATGGTGCAAAAACATTGAACCTGGAATCTTGTTGTTAAACATTAAAAGCTTTTTTGCAGGGTTGCAGTAAACTCATTAAAAGCATTCTTTCAGACTTCATACCCTTTAGAAATGCATACTAACCTAAACCTGTTATTCCAGCAATTTTCTTAACTTATAAAGACAATATCTAAAATCTGTCCCTATTTTTGGGCCTTTGCCTGCCCTATTAATTTTGGCTTTGTCCAGATTTCTTGTGCTATGAGGTTGAGAGGTACAACTTGAGTAATACTTGGTTCCTTTTAAAAGTCAATGTATGCCTTCTTTTCAAGATGTGGAATGAAAGGGTGGGAGGTTGGTATAATAGTTCAGGTGTTATAGACACAAGGTACAGGGTTTGATTTTCCACAGAAGGCAATTTGTAAGGCTTAAAATGGCCCACAAGGGCAGTTAGCTTAGTAGTAATCTATACACCTAAGTGCAAAGCCACAATATATTTATGTAGAATTGACATTGTATTAGAATTATAACCTTCTCTGTCAGTGGAAAGAAGATATCAGCAAACTTTCTGTAGTGGTTGACACTATGGCATTGTCAGCAACAGTGCTGGACTGCATTTATGTCCTTAGACATAGACTAGCAGTCCTAAGTGTTAGTCTATAAGCATCATTTTATAAAGGTTTTATAAACAACCATCATTACAAACTCAGGCCCTTACAGACATTTCATAGTGACAGTCTGGTCAGCTGCATTTCACAATATGTTATATTAAGTATGGGCATATGAATTATGTTTCATTTGAGGACAGCAGAATATATACAGAATTTTCTACACTGCTTTGGAATTTCAACTGAAGTAAAACACATTGGTTCATATGATCATTGGTGGTTACAAGGTTATTGGACCAAAAAACATTTTAAGCCTAATCTAGCCTAATTGAACTTACCTCAAATTTACTAAGATATTGCCGACATGTGCCAATACCCCAAGGAAGTTTACAGTTACACTACCAGCTTGTACACATCGAGTGTTACCAGGCTGCCCCTGTCTATTAGGGACATAGATGCCAAACCAAGGATACATTTGTGATTTTCCATCCAGTGGTCCAAGTTACATTTGAATACAGTTAGGGATGAGCTTTATTTCAAATGGATGGGAAGTCTCTTCCAGAGAAGGGGTAATCTTGAGACCCATGCCTGTTCCTTCACCATGTCTTGTTTATGTTGTACATAGCAGTCTGTAGGAGACTTTTTTGTCACTGAAAAGATGTTACCTTCTATACTCCTTGCATTGGTGATGACAATATTGACATGCCAACTTCAGCAGTGAGTTGCATTTAAGACCATAAAGGATGAATAGTGCAATATATACTTTTGTATCAGGAGGAATGGTGCAATATATTTTTTTGTATCCACCTCACTCAAAAGTTTTCTTAAAATCTGTCAAGAGGTTTTTGAGATGCACCCTCACTTCCATATTCCGTGAACAAATGCATATGCAGGTATTTTACACTGACAGAATCAATCAGGCTACATAATACTTGATTTCCATTATATATATATATATATATATATATATATATATATATATATATATATATATATATATCTTCAACTTAGACTAGGATTTTTAGTAGATGTCTGTAATATATCAGTTCTGAGCTGCTTAGAACCAGAATCAGAAGTAAAAAATGCTGTTTATTTCTAGAATGGTAACATTCTCTGTCACAGGACATATATCACCACCAAAACCTTATGTGTTTACAATGGTGATATGATCAAGCCAATGTCTGTATTTAGCTGAATAGGAGTCCTTAACCCTGGAATGGCAACCTTTTGGTGCAGTACACACCCACCTCATGTATGATTTCCTAAATATTTGTATGGGTGTGTGTTTTTGATGCAGTTTGATGATGTGTTCAAAACATGTGCAACATTACATCAAAAGTAAACATTGTATTTCCAGAATAATTAACTTTTCTGCCACTGAAAAGATGCAACTGCCAACAACTTCTGCACTGACCATGGCAACATGGTCAAGCCAACTTCATTGTTTTATTGCATTTATATCCTTAAGGATTATTAGCAGTATACACCTGAAAATTAAAATACAATTTATTGATTTTTTTTTTAAGAAATTTCAAATAACATTTGAGATACTGCCTGGTCTACATATGCATTAACTGAAGACTTCTACAATTTTTTCCAGTTGACAGTCTGGCAAATTGCACTATGCTTAGTTTCCCTTATGGGTATGAATATATCTTCTATTTATGTCAGAAATATGGCAAATTCCAACACTAGTGCTGCTCTGAGCTTTTATTACATTAGAAGTAAAAAATATACATTGTTTCAATAGCGACATTGTACATCACTGAAAAAAATGCCTGTTCAAAACAAGTGCCAAGGCAGTATAGTTTAGCCATTTCAGTATGGTGCTATGGATAGTCTGTAAATGCGGAATGGCAGTCTTAGTGGAGTAAGTACCTGCATGACTAGGTATAATTTTTATACATGTATTATAACTGTCAAAGGGTGTTTGGGATATTGCCTACTAGTGTTTTACATGTGTTTCATGGTGACAGATGGCCAAGTTGAAATACTCTCTTTACCCACATAAATGAGTATATAAATTCTTTTCAAGGTAGGAAGCAAAATAGATGAAAAGAATATATTTGTGTTGGTTGGCAATGCAGCAGAAGTAAAAGTTATTCTTTCTGTCTCACAGGCAAAATGTTAACTCAAATCTCCCCCAGCAATGATCAAGGTAAAATTTCTTAGCAAATTAGAGGGTTGAGCTGCATTTAAGTTTTTAAAAGTGAATGGTATTTATATGTGCAGGATGCTGTTGGGTGTAAAAGAATGTTCTAAATATGTCACTAAGAATGCCCAAACAGTTATTGAGATATACCCTCCTTTGTATGAGGAATGGAAAGCAAGCTGTTTCATAATAGCAGTCTACAAAATTAAGTTTACTCAGCTTCGATTAGGGGTGAGTTTATGCCTTTTTCTTAGAGTATGAATGCATTATGGACCATGAATGTATATTTATCTTGACATTAAATAAGCAGTAAAATTATATATAGTTTTCTATAATACTGATTATTTCCTGTCAATGGAAATATGTTATCATCAAAACTCCTTTTACTAGTCATGGTAAAATGAGTAAGGCAGCTTTAATACTGACATTTATTTATATTCCCAGGACTGGAATTCCAGACTTAGAGAGTGTATACCCATGTGTCCAAGTATAACTCCTTGAGATATTTGCAATACGTTATCAAAGGTGATCAATATATGGGGCTGGATTCCAAGAGAAAGTTGAGGACAGTGCAGCATGTTGAAAGAAGAGTTTGCACAAATGGCAGACACAATCCTATAAAGTACGCTAAAGTAAGCCTTAGGAATTATTTAATCAGAGTAAGATAATTATGGACACTATGCATGCCCACCAGCTTCTAAAACACAAAGAGTGCGCCAAATGCAACTTATATGTGACAAAGTGCTTTGTGACAACTTCATGAAAGCAGAGGCTATGTGTATCAGCATGAGTGAAAGCTCTTCATTATGAAATTCTGCAGAATTCACAGCATTAGCAAAAAAAAAAAAAACATGCAACTGGTAATGCATTACAGTAGGCTGAGGTACTGATAGCCATACAGGAAAACCTGTATACCAGTATGAACACATATAAAACAATGAGAGGAACAGCAGTGCAGGAAGAATTCCTGCAAGGTATATCACCAAAGAGGGACACAAAAGTACATGTGTGGGACTCAGGAGGTGTGCACTACTGAATTATCCACTGTACAGTTAGGATATCATCATACAGAGTAATATCATAGAGTATTACCTATCCAAAAAGCACAATCACAAAAAAGTAAAGTCCACGACTTGTATAGGACTGCATCGACATATACATACACAAAAAAACTGGCTGTACAATAACAGTGCTGCTTCACCTACACATGGTATCACTGTACCATGGGTCATTTCCTTGTACTATATGTGCAGACATGCAGAGCATCAATGATGTTGATTGCACAACATACCTGAAACATGCATCAATATTGTTGGTACAGCAATCTATGTATATATACATGTGTGTGCAGATTCTGTCAGATATAGGAAGGAACACATAGTAATTACAAGTATGGCAATTAGAAATGGAAACAGATACACTGAACTGTAGTGAGTGCTGGTGTTAGACATGTACAGGACCATACTAAATGCCATAAGTGACACAGGCAGGCATACAGAAGCATAGTTGTGCATATGTGAATGGCAGGCAACAAGAAAAAATGTAAGGGGAACATCATTCATATCTGTTCACCAACAAAGATGAAAACATGAAATCATGATGTCACATATTGCATTATTGTTGTCAATATCATCAATCAGGTAATACATATCAATAAATGAATCTACTCACATATTTCAGAAAAACATCAGAAAACCCTGTGGCATCTAACATTTCAACAGACACAGACACATTACTTTGACAGTGGTCAGCACAGTGGTCATCATTGCCAGAGGGTCATAATGACACAATAGGATACGCATTAGATCAACTGTAAGAGTTACACTAATGCAGTCTAGGCCACCCATTATGATGGCTCATACTGCATCCCAGGCTGCCCTTGCCACATCTGGAAACAATTGGCTTATGTTGCTCAAATGAGGAGCTGGATGTGGTGACATTTGCAGTTGGAGTGTGGGAAATAACATGACTGTGATGTGACCATCTGAACATGACTACTAGGCTCACAGTGGAGTGGCCATCAGCAGATGTGTGTGCATGCTGGAGTAGAGACATTGATGCCTAATGGTCAAGTATGGGTCTAATTACATGGGGTCGCCCAACTCTGCTTAGTACAGTTAAGCCATGTAATACCTTCTTAGTACTACAGCATCTCTCTAAAACTGCCATAACAAGACTATCAATGGAGCATACAGCAGACAGCACACTGTCATGTTGTGCATCCATAATCTCACCATGTCCTCATCCCTGGCCTTCTTGTAAAAGATATATCTGGTGTGATACATGATTGATAGCACCAGCAAGTGCACAAATGTCAGCTTCATGACATCATTGGGAATGTTCATTCGTCTGTACTAGTAGATGGACACTCACTGACACATGTCCATGCACAGCAGCTACATTCCCTCATGTCCTGCATCAGGTAGCACTTCTCAGTTGTGGGAAAGAATCTGCCTCACTATCTGACCATGCATGGGACACTAGCTCATGGATACCACCATATCCAGCACCTGCTGTCAACATGTCATCAGAATGACCAGTCTCATCTTCCTCAATGTCTGAGGCTACAGCATAATCCACATGACTAACTCTTTCCAGGCCAGATAATAAACATAAATATGTGGCATGTGTGCCTCAGGGTGAGCTATCACAGTGAAGTTCATCACATCCCAACTCAGGACCAGTGGATTGGCTACTGGAGGAGGCAGGCAGTGGATAGGCTACAAGAAGAGGCAGATGACACAGGTTACATACATGTACAAATAACACATGATGCAGCTCATTAATGACATACGGGCCTTCTATTTGACTATATTGTTAATAAGGATATGGATTTACCAGGACCTTATGCCTGTGCGAGGTTCATGGACCCTATACAACAGAGAGATTTCATGTACATTACATATTGGACACATGTGAAAATTGGGAATAAAAAGCAGTGCAATATACCTGACACATCCTGCTGAGAATATCCTGCCAGAGGTAAGGTTTGAACTGAAACTGTCATGGGAAAACACATTTACAATACATAATAATTAAGCAAATAATGCCCACTATGTTTCCAACAAAGGTATAATGCACACAAGATACTGTAGACACATACCGTTTGGCCAAGACTGATGTGAAGATTGTAGTTGTCCTAGGCAGATGAAAAAAAACACAGTAGTCTTGAAGTGTACAGATGTGATAATCAATATTGACATATACTAAACATATAAAATGTCTTACCAATTATGCCTTCCCTGTTTGGAGAGCATATCATCTGTCATAGGTTCATAGGTAGGTACTAGGCTATCTGCCCAAGGGTATTTATAATCCTAGCCAGATTGTGTCGGCTTTTGCCGCCCCATTGATTAATTAACTGATCCTCTGTCAAGCAGAACGAAAGAAGTGATCCCAGTGGTGTAGTTTCTGTTACCCATCCACTCGTCAAGGTTTCTCTTGAAAAGTGTTAGTGAGGGGCTCTGCCTAATGTAGTTTGGAATTTTGTTCCAAAGCATGGGGAGTCTCTGTGATAGGAATCTATCCCTCCAGCACGTTCCATTTATTGTTGTGGCGAGGTTTAGCTCACTAGAGCATGTGGCTTGGATTTCTTTAGGTGGAGCATGTCCATCAATTCTGAGTTGGACATGGCTTTGTAAGTCAGGCAGAGATCACCTCTGAGTAAGCAATATGCCACTGAGTACAGCTGGAGTTTTTTCAGTCGGGCTGCATAGGACATATGTTTGAGGCCAGTAATCCTCTTGGTGAGGTAATTTTGTGGTCTCTCCAGCTGTTGGAAGTGTCTTGTGAGGTACATCCCAAATGGAGCATTGTACTCTATGATGAGTCTGTTGAGTGGCGAGTAAAGAGGCACTATACCCACTTTATTTCTAGATGCAAACCCTTTAGTAATTAGATGGGCTGCATAGAAGGATTTCCTAACTACTTTGGCAATATGATTGTCAAAGGAGAGATTACTATCTACCTGGATCCCCAGATCTCTTATTACCTCTTCTGTATTAAGGGGGCTGCCACCTATGTGGTAATTTGTGGGTGTTTTGTTTTTCCTAAACAGGATGACTATGCATTTTTTGGCATTTAGTTTGAGGCCATGACTTGAAACCCAGGTGTCCATCTCAATAAGGCCCTTTTGGAGGATGTCCGTGTCAGCCGGAGAGTCAGTTATGGCTCCCAGTTTGCAGTCATTGGTGAACTTGGTTAGCCATAGTCCTCCTGTGTTTGCCTACACTTCTGAGAAGTATATGCTGAACAGTGGTCCCAGGAACGAGCCTTGTGGGACACCACTTGTGACTGGTTTAGAGTCGGACCTGGAGCCCACTATTCTTACTGTGTGAGTTCTGTCTGTAAGGCAGTTGGCAACCCATCTCATGATGTAGGGATTTATGTTCAGGCTGCTGAGTTTTTCTGTAATACCTGAGTGGGGGCTGGTGTTGAAAGCCTTGGCAAAGTCAAGGTAGGCTGTGTGAACAACCTTTCCTTCATCTATGGCCTTGGTGACTGTCTCGAAGAAGTCAATCAGGTTTAGTAGGCATAATCTGCCCTTAACAAAGCTGAACTGGGTCAGGTCAAGTATTGGGTGGTTCCTAATGTCTTTGTTAATGAGTTCCATGATGATGTGCTCCATAGCCTTGCAGACCAGGCTAGTCAGGCTTATGGGGTGATAGTTACCAGGGTCTGTTGTGACCCCTTCTTTGTGGAGTGGAATAACCGTTGCTGTGTGCCATTCTATGGGCATGTAGCCTGTGGAGACACTGAGGTTGAACAGCATGTTTAGGTGGGGGGTTAGTTTGTTCTGTAGGTCATGCAAGATGCAGCCTGGGACACCATCTGGCCCCACTGACACTGTGTTTTTGGCTTTTGAAAGGGCTATTTTCACCTGTGCATCTGTGATTTCTGGGACACTACACTTTTTTGGTATTGTTGTGGGCCCTTTTGGGAGTGAGAGGGGGGGTGACGTTTGCACTGAATCTATCTGCCAGGATGTTGTCAATATCAGTAGGTTCAGTATATTTTGTGCTATTTTGCACTAGTTCAGTGCATATCTGCGAGTTGCCACTTTTCTTAACATAGCTAAAGAAGGCTTTGTGGTTATCTTTTGAATCCTTGGCTATTTTTCTTTCGGAGTTAGCCTTGGATGATTTTATGAGGGACCTTAGTTTCTTACTGATACTGATCAGGGATGGCTTTCCTTCTTGGGATTTGCTTTTTTTTCTGAACTAGTTTCCTCCTTCTATTGTATAGCCTGTTTATGGCAGGGGTCCACAAGACTGGTTTCCTTCTCTTAGATGAGTGAGTCTTGGTTTTGTTAGGGATGACACAATCCAAGCATCCTTGTAGATGCTCATAGAGTGCATTTGTAAAGGTTTCTGCATCTTGGGCAACGTTATCCTTTAGCGTGGGGGCTGTGAAACTTACCGCCTCAGTCTTCAGTAAGGTGAAGTTTGCTTTAGAAAAGTTTTTTACTGTGGTTTCCTTAGTTGGGGGTGGTGGTGGGGTGAGGACATCCAGAGAGATTAGTTTATGGTCTGATCTAACCAGAGACGGGTTGACCTCAGGTGTGGAACACCTGTCGCCCATGTTTGTGATGACCAGGTCCAATATGTTTTCACCTCTGGTAGGGGAGTTTATCAGCTGATCCAGGACACTTGAGTTGATGAATTCCAGGAAGTTCTGGGCCTGGGAGTTTGTACTCAAGTAGTTTTCCCAGTTGATGGTAGGGTAATTGAAATCGCCCAATATTAGGATGTTGGTAGGACCTTTATGTTTTCCAGTGTCTCCAGAAAGGTGGAGTGGTGGTCCTGGGTCATGGAGGGTGATCTGTAGCAGGCCACAATTTGCATTGCAGATTTGCACGATGTTAGTTGCACATGGATGATCTCAGAGGTATCATGCTGCACCACTAACCTGGAGGTCTAGGTATCCTTGATGAACATGGATACACCCCTTCCTTTTGTGTTTCGGTCCATGTTCTGTGGCCAAAATGTGTGGTACAAGTTGTAGCCCGGTAGTGCTGGGGTGCTGTCTGGAGCCTTGAACCAGGTGTCAGTTACTGCACAGATGTTGATGTTCTCCATACTCAGGAGTGCTTCGAGTGCATGCATTTTGAGATTTAAACTCTCGGCATTGAGTAGCATAACCCTCAGTTTTCTGTTAATTGTGCTGTTTATGAAAGTGGGTTTGACTTTTGAGCCTTGCCTAAAAAATGCACTATGGGGGCAGCAAGAGCCTTGGCCAGTATTTGAAAGCCTAGGGGTGACAGGTGCAAGCCGTCTCTTGTGAAGCAACGCAGCTTGTTGAGCATGTCGTCCAAGGCTGAAAGACACTGGATCCCCTTTGAATGACACCAGAAGCTTAGCCAATTGTTGAAATTGATCATTTTTTTCTTTATACTGAGGTATCATTCTTGGTGAGGGCAGGATACTATTAGGGTCAGGGTTATACCAGCCTGGACTACATGATCAGAGAGCTCTTCCATGTATCTTTTCATGTAGTCCAGGGAGCTACATCTCAGGTCATTCACACCAACATGAACAATGACAGAATCATATTTGTACTTGTTCTGGAGTGACCTAAGTGCTTGTGTTATGTTGTGGATTCTGGCTCCCGACAGGCAGCTAACAGTAATCTTCTTCTTATCCAGCCTAGTGAGTGAGACATCAGTGTGCCTGACTATACAGTCACCTATTACTAGTGTGTTAGGTATGTTATTTCGCCTTAAGGGCTGTGATTGTGTGGCACACTGATTTTGTGTTTTATGTGCTGTCTGGTTTGTGACGGGAGGTGCAGGTTGTTTGGGTGTCTGCTTTGGAGGTCTCTGATGCTTTTGCAGGTTTTTATATAGAACCTCCAAGTATGAGTTTGTGTATTTATGTGTATTTTTTGCCAGTGCTGGTTTGGTAGGTCTATGTGTGGCTGGAGGTGTGGTGCAAGTGTTAACCTTCTCCTCTTGACTGCCTGTTCCAGTCTTGGGTGGAGACAGCTTAGTCTCCAGTTTGGCTGTATAATTGCATCTCTTGCATATGTTAGTGTTTTGTGGTAGGAGGAGAGGATTGTCTGTGTACATGACACAGTTGTAACATTGCCTCAGGTTACCCAGATTCACCAGCTGGACTGGAGAGTATGCCTGAAATTGTCCTTTGGTCATGCCTGAATAGTAGGGAGAGTTGCTTAGTCGCTTGGTTGGTGAGGGGTGTCAGGGTATATTAGTGCTTGCTATTAGGTCTGAGCAAGTGCTGGGCTGTAGGATGCTTTTTGAGTGCTTAGGTTAAGAGTTAGACTAGTTTCAAGGGAAAAACTGAAGAGGACACTTAGTGGAGCCGGGAATAATTTAACCCTAGCTAACCGGCACTGCCCAGCACACAAAACCATGCAAATGTGGTCTTTATAGCAGGGAAATGAAAGAGATAGAAATTAGCCCCAAATGGCCAATAAACTACTAACTTCTGGGCTAGAACCACTCCTCCAGGGAAATATAGGCTGCTCAAAGCTCCCCACACTCACAGGTGAACAGAGAAACTTCCTTCTATCCAAGTAAGGTATGTGCAACTTAGAAACTTGTAACACAGCCCTGAATTCAGCACTAGCCTGCAAACTGGACTATACTAGCATAGAATGGTGGGAAACAAGGAATTTTTTTTGTTTTTGTTTTTTTTTTTTTTGAAAAGATTAGGCAAAAACAGTAAAAAATACACTTAAAACAACTTTAAACAACTACAAACGATCAGAAAAAGCTATCACACTTTAGTGTGTAGCCTACAACAGTTAAACAGATTATTTAAACAAAAATCGACTTTTTAAAAGTGCAGGCAGTCAAATAAGTACAATATGTGAAAAAAACAAGCTTTGAATCACAATATGCTGGAAAATCTGTGTTTAGGCGGAAAACAGTTAAGTACAGCAAGAAAGTACATAAAACTGATACTTAATCACTCCAAAGTCTCTCTTCTAAGCTAGAAGGCTTGTATCAGTTTAAGGCTTTCTAGTGCTTCCCAGTAGGTTAGTTACAGGAAAGATGGGAAACAAGCACAGATGTGGTCTTTTAAATCAGACAGTTGAAAGAGATGGACAAGCTGTCCAAATGGTCGATAAACTACAATTTCTGGGCCAAGAACCACTCCTCTTGTGATAGACAGGCTACCTAGTGCTTACCACTCCAACTGATAAGCTAGAAGGCTTTCCTCCAACATAGAAAGGCTTGCAGGGCTAAGAAGCTTACCAACAGTCCTGGATACAGCAACTCTGCATCTGTACTAGGCTAGTTACAGGAAAGGTGGGAAACAAGCGCAAGTGTGGCTTTTAAACCAGAAAGCTGAAAGAGATGGAAAAAACTGCCCAAACGGCCAATAGCTACAATTTCTGGGCCATGAACCACTCCTCTTTTGATAGATAGGCTACCTAATGCTTACCACTCTCACTGATAAGGTAGAAGGCTACCCTCCAACACAGAAAGGCTTGGGGGTCTCAGAAGCTTACTAACAATCCTGGATACAGCAACTCTGTAACTGGACTAGGCTAGTTATAGGAAAGGCGGGAAACAGGAGCAAGTACGGTTTTCAAACCAGAAAGTTGAAAGAGATGGAAAAAAACTGCTCAAACAGCCAATAGCTACAATTTCTGGGCCAGGGACCACACCTCTTGTGGTAGATAGGCTACCTAATGCTTACCACTCCCACTGATAAGCTAGAAGGCTTCCCTCCAACACAGAAAGGCTTGGGGGCTCAGAAGCTTACAAAGAGTCCTGGATACAGCAAATCTGTACCTGGACTAGACTAGTAACAGAAAGGCAGGAAACAAGCGCAAACACAGGCTTTTAAATCAGAAGGTTGAAAAAGATGGAAAAGGTTTCCAAACGGCCAATAAACTATAATTTCTGGGCCAGAAACCACTCCTCCTATGGTAGATAGGTTACCTAGTGCTTACCACTCCCACTAATAAGCTAGAAGGCTTCTCTCCAACCCAGAAGGGCTTGGGGGCTCAGAAGCTTACCAAGAGTCCTAGATACAACAAATCTGTACCTGGACTATACTAGTTACAGGAAAGGCGAGGACCAAAAGCAAATACGGGCTCTTAAACCAGAAAGTAGAAAGAGATGGAAAAACTGCCCAAATGGCCAATGAACTACAATTTCTGGGCCAAAACCCACTGTTCCCGTGGTAGATAGGCTACTGAGTGCTTACCACTCCCACTGATAAGCTAGAAGGCTTTCCTCCAACATAGAAAGGCTTGGGGGGCTCAGAAGCTTACCAACAGTCCTAGATACAGCAAGTCTGTATCTGGACTAGACTAGTTACAGGAAAGGCAGGAAACAAGCTTAGAATTTTTTTTTTTTTTTTTACAGAAAAGCAGCTAAAACAGCAGTAAATACAATTCAAATTGCAGTGCAGGCTAGCATACTTGACTATGTAGCAATATTACGGCAAATACAGTTTAAATAAATGCAACTAAATTAACAAATGACTGAAAAACAAGTGCAGAAGGCAGTAAATTAGAAGGCTACTAACAAGCAGTAATAAGTGCAGAGTAAGAGTGACTGAACAGATAACAGCACGCAAAACAGCAACTAAGACATTTACAGTAAGAGCAGCTGAATAAAATATGTATATATTTTATTTATTTATTTTTTTTTGAGGGAGGGAACAGAGCAGGATTAAGAGGCTACAGGGGTTGTCCTTCCCAAATGCTCTCTTTGTACACAGTAGGAGGGTCTGAAATCATAATATGATCTCACTGCACTCAGTTGAGTGAGCAAATGAGATGGGCCCAGAAGGAATATCCAAATACAAATTTACAAGAGGGGCGGGCAATTTCAAAGCCACCAACATTAACTGTAGAGACACAGCAACAACTTTCAGTTGATTTAATATTCATTGAGAAGCACAAATAAATAAATTAAATGCAGAACTATATGAAAAATAGCAGATAAAAGTGTACTTAAATTCACTTATACATCCAGTTGATTTCAGGTAGATCTTAGCCAGAGCAAAGCTCAGATAATAAGCAGAAATAACCAATAATGTACCACTTATATAAGGCAGGACAGGATATCAGTGATGAGGTGAAACTATCCCCCACTGTTATCAATGGCTATACAGAAATTCTAACAAGTACTCTGCAGAAACACATCCACAACTTTCAGTTGAATTAATATTCAGTGAGAAACACAAATAAATAAATGAAATGCAGAACTATATGAAAAAGAGCAGATAAAAGTATATTTAAATTCACTTATACATCCAGTTGATTTCAGGTAGATCTTAGCTGGAGCAAAGCTCAGATAATAAGCTAATATAGATCATTTAGTATGACAAGACATACAAATGCCAACATCTGGAAATGCTCTACAGTCATAACTGCAGGCAGAAGCACAATACAAGTATAGTACAAACTAACATGATATGTAAACACTTACGTGAAAAATGGTGAACGTGTTCAGCTGTACCTCTGTATGGAAAAAAAGCATCATGAATATCACACATTACAGTTCTGTTAAAATTTGCTCTACTCTATAAATGATTTGGCCAATCATACCTGGTCTGTCTGTCTGTGCATCTGTATGGGTCACATCTGGCAATGATGTATCTGTAGTGTGCAGTGGCATAAACAAATCAACATGAGAGTACAATACACTGTCATCATAGGTGATTGAGGCACAGAAAGATATGAATCACAATAGCAGTATATAGAGACACTTATGTGACATGGGTTGCTGCTGTGCAGATGCTGATGGACTTATGTAACTGAAAAAGACAAGCATCACATTCACACATGTTGGTTGTAGTCTTTTAGATGTGTATTGCATTGGTAACACAATATGCAATAACACTTATTTTGGGAATCCATATCCTATGTGTGACCACACTCTCTATGCAATTATTCTGCTGGAAGAAACATTATGTCAATACATTGATAATTTGGGCATACTGGTAATGACTGAGGTAGTACAAATACTGCAGTAGTTTGAAATGTATGACTTACACATATGCCCTGGAACACTGACTTCAATACCTCCACTGGGTATATGATGATCATGATTGGTGGTATGATGTGATGCCAGGAACAGCTTGATCTCCACCAGGGGAGTCAATGGTGGCCCTCCTCCCATGACATTCTACATCATCTCATAGTGACCTATTCTGTTAGCTGCAGATGGGATCAAACCCAAGCAATACTGATGAAATGCCTCATGGGAGTAATTGTGACAACCTACAGCATTGATCATGTTTGCCTGGTCTGTCCAAACCTCATTTTTCCACACAGTATTTGCCATCCATCTATGGAGGCAAGGAGGCCATGGCCATGCTCTATTATTATTTAATTTTCATGTTGAGAAAAATTGTCACCCCAGTTCAGTTTCACATCTAGAAGACATTGTTATTTGCACATGTTATATATATTTTGGAGGCTAGCAATTGAAATGATGATGTTAGAAGCATTTGTTAGGTTACTTTATCTGCTCTCCTTACTGATGCAAATTATGGTAAGTAATACTTTAGTATGTATATTACTCTTAAGTAGAACATAATGGCTATGAAAGTAGAATGGCTATGAAAGTATCAAAATGTATAACATTATCTGTATAAGTTATTCATGGGATTTGAACCCATTCCAGGGGCTATCACAACACCCAAAGGGAACCACACAACCCTTGTGCTATACAGTCACTACTTCAGTGTTGTTGTTTCTACAGTTGCATTCCTATCAAAACATAATGAGCATGTGTAACTAAAGATTACTGGATGACTGCCGTACACAACTAAAGTTGATGACACATCATACAATGTTATTGTCATATGTTACACAACACATGCATTGTAGAAGTTATACAGAAATCTTGCTGAAAATAGTCATTCATAACAAAATGAACTGTTATGCACTCATGGTCACATATCAACACATTAAAACATTGATCGGTCAAAGCCATTCTCCTGTTGTCTGTATCAAACTGAATTTATTAACAACCACTAATATATTACCAAGGATCAGGCAGTATCCGTAAACTTTTCTGTAAACGTACAACTTATGGAAACCTTTGTAATTCCTCATTTTTCATAAGCATAACTCAAACAGTACAGGATAATCACAATGAACTATAGATCATTTTCATTTCAGCTGTATCTATGGTACATGCATTACTGAGCAGAAGAGAGTATCTGTAAACCATTCCATAAGCATACAACCTGTGGCAACCCTTGAAATTCATCTTTCTCCATAAGCATACCTGACACAGTCAGGGTGAGACAGAATTTACTATGAATATAATATACCATTTTCATACACTTTTCACAGGGTCTGTTTGCTTTTAGTCATACACCCATCTGCATGTATATTGTTCAAACCTGCAACCACCCATTATGTCAAAGACAGGAGGCATTGCAGACATTTTTCACCACAATGTGCATGTCAACATGCAAAATTTGAATTGCAAACATTAATGTTAATATAGATATTTAATGAGAGATGTGTATTCCCCACAGCAATGCTATCAGGTGACAATTTACCTTTGAAGCTAGCTGGAATTCAGCTGTACCTTACAGTGAGTGCAACTATATGCACTTTTAAGTAGCATTTGCACCATACATAATTAATAAGCTTTGTTAACATTCAGTGTTTTGGAATCCCATTGTGCCCTTGACTTGTGCTACGGCACTTGCATAAAGTACTGTGTTCTGTAGTCTGTGTACTTAGATAAGGTTTCTGTTCTCACTACATTCAAGTAAGTGTGTGTGTGTGTGTGTGTGTGTGTGTGTGTGTGTGTGTGTGTGTGTGTGTGTGTGTGTGTGTATGAATGTGTGTGTGTGTGTGTGTGTGCATGCGTTTGTGTGTGTGTGTGTGTGTGTGTGTGTGTGTGTGTGTGTGTGTGTGTGTGTGTGAGTTGTTGCTTGATATTATAGAAAGGATTTTACAGGCAGGAGGTTGGCATAGTGGTTAAGGTGTTTACCTTACAAACACAAGGTACAAGATTTGATTCTCACATGGGATAATGGGTTTGGCTTAAAATGAGTCATAAGGGCAGCTAGTCTAGTAACCATCTATGAACTTAGGAACTGTGTAACTTCTAGAAATTTGGCACATTAACCAATAGCTCAGAGTAATGGGAAGGTGTGATGCACAACTACCCAAGAGGTATCTATTAATGGGGCTATCTGTAACACTTGCACAATGCCATCCAGTAGTCTGATACCGTCTTATATGCACCAATTTTAAAATGTGGTTTGGATACATTTACTGGTCATACCATTACTATCTGCAATCTGAGTGGGACCTCAGCTAGCATTCGTCAGCAGAAGATGTTGACTGAGATGGGGCATTACTGTGTCCAGGCACCAAACTGGACTGAGAAGGAGAACCCCCCTGATGCTCACTATCTATGCTGGACATGAGCAGAGGATGCGAGAATGCCCCAGGAACTTTGCTGTAATAGCGATTTGGAACTGGATTGTGAGGGACTAGCATAGATGGACTGGGATTTGCTGGACTTGTGCCAAGTACATCACCAATACAATGGCCTGCATCAGAGGAGCACTAAGGATCTTTGTAGGAGGGTTACAGAGGTTTGACACCATTCTGCAGATGCTTACAGTAAGTTTCATGATCCATATCTTAACACCCGCATCATTACAAATGTATTTCATAGTGGAATGTGTTTGTGGGATTGTTTAAATTTAATTTCATGGGTGTCTGTATTGTTAAGAGTAATACTGATGTACATAATATTATATAAACATACAGCTGTGAATGATATGCCATAAATATTCCTATTACAAGGATGAGTGAAAAGATATGTCAATTAGCTCAACTATTAAAACAATGAGTCACAATGACTGATGATTTCCTATCTTTCAGTTCAAAGTCCATCATAGTTTATTTTGTAAATATTGGTGTTTATGTAGCTAATATTGAACATAACCAATGTAATCCCTATTTTTTCTTAGAAATTATACATTATAGTACAGTTTTTTTTAAATATGTAGAATAGCCATGTTTCACTGATGCCTATAGAAATTCAGCCTTGGAAGACTGAGAATTCTTTCATTATCTATAATGGTTCAAGAATCAGCACACGGTATACTTGTACATGTGTGAATGCTGAGTGATACAGACATAACTTTGTTAATTTCTACATTATAAAACAATTAACAACACTGAGACATAGCACTGCTATATGACAGATTCCATTGTTATGCCATAAAATAATGATGTACATTCAGCTGTATTTGCTCAACCTGTTAAGCTCTTGGCCAATGTAAATGGCTCATGGATAAATCTGGGATTGAATCCTGGTATGGAATATTTGACTTCTGTGTTGATATTTACATATTTATTATTTAAAAGCAGATATGTGAGATAATTGCTTGTTCAGTTATGCAGTATAGCTTTTTACAAATCTAATAAGCACTTGGTGCATTAATGCCTATAGCATTTAGGCTTCAAGTAACTATGCAAGTCTATTATTCACAAGATTCTAGAAACATTGCTTAGTAATTCTGTATGACGAGTGAATTTTCTGTCTTCTAGCTTACCCCTTAAGCAATACTCCAACATAAATGTCTCATAGATAAATCTGGGCTTGAATTACTAATGCTGTTTTGATATTTCAGTAATGACTAATTCAGAATAGATATGGCAAACGCTTGCTCAGTTATGCAGTATAGCTTTATAAACATCTGGTATGAAGGAGGTGCAGTAATGCCTATAGCGCTTGCTTCTCAGATGACTAAGAAGATCTCCATTATCCACAAAGATTCTGGAAATATCCCAGCTCTGTCATTATGGTTGTATGTGTATTTCATTAAAAATATATAAATATATATTTTAAGTGTACGCATTTAATGGCACAATACAGTCCACTGCATTTTAACATCAACTTCCCTCCTAGATAAATGAAATAGTGATGCAGGTTCCAACACCGATGGACATGGTCTTTCTGTCTATATATGTCTGTTAAGTGCATACAAAGGTACCATTGCAATGCTGGAGACTCTGAACTCTACATTGTTACAGCTTTTTGATGGTGCTGTGACCAATGTGCTGACATGCTGTCAGGACTGCATAGCATTATATTTCGAATGCACAGCACATGTTTATAGTTGGCCTTTTATTTTACCAATCCTGATATTTATGATGAGAAATGCATGTTTCTGAATCGTCTTTGCATAGTCATGCATTTCACTTATTTAACCTACATAAATCCATGCAATCACAGCCAAGATTAACTGCCTAGGCAGGTAGGTTTCAGGGCTGGAGTGCAAACTTAAATGAGAGTGGTAGGTTCAAACCTCTATTCCTCCAGTTTGCAGACATTACTCATGTGTGAAATATTGACAATGACATTACAATAGTAGAAGGTGAACTTGTATGTCATGATAAGGCTATATAAAAAATGTGATATTTGTTGTTCTTCACTGCTGCCTTTTCTATAGCAAACAATTTATTCATCTCGCTGCATCCTTCCATGCCAGTAATACTACTTTTTCTTCCATTTTGCAGGTGATGAGGATAGAGCCAAGAATCAAACCCCATGCATCAAGCGAATGCACAGGCTGGAAGAGCAGTGGAATTACAGAGGTGTGTGTTCTAACTGCAAACATTAATTTCCCTCGAAACAATCATAACATTGCTAAAATGCTTTTGCTTGCAGAATCAGGCATACTAATACTAATGCAAGATTACACAAAATACATCTGCAAGGTAACTGAAATAATCATTGATTTAATGTGAATAGCAATATAGATTTAATTTAAAACTTTACATTTGGTTTATAAGCAAAGTATATTTGAGGAAATTATTCATTTTTAAGTCACAACCTAAAGAACAGACATATCTGTGTAACCATCATAGTGCTTTTATCTGGATTATTTCACATAGAAGTTGTTACCTCTTTAAAATGCAGTTGATGCAGACAGGTTGACAATGTGTTGTTTTGCTACCTCTTTATGAAAGCACATAGTAAACTTATTTGTCCAGCAGTAGTGTTTGCTCACTGTTATATTGTACATAACCTGCCTGTACTATTGCTGAACGGTTGTCTGCTGTTTCAACATTAGTATTGAGGTTGGCAGATGATTTGTGGTATGTACTTCTGTAATCAACACCTGTGATGGCTTATTTAACAAAATAATTGCCATCCTTTTTCTACAATTGATGGGCACAAACCCAATGCTGTTATTCTTTTCTGTCTGCTTCTTAAATATATTCTGATCAACATTACAGTGTTTGAATTGATCAGATACATAGATAAGAATAACTGCAAATGCAGATAGTAACAGTAATACAGTGCTTGATGAGCACTGTGTCACATAAACTAAATTGATAAATGTCACATGCTATGCATCACTGTGCTTATGATTAAGTTTTTCTGAGGTGTTGTATTGCATTCCAATACTCTGATGTTGTGATGTCAGCCATTAACCATGTTGCATTGCTCATCTCATTTGCATATATCTATTAAGTTTTCTACTGACTATTCTTCTTACTATAAACTGTTAAGAAACATTGGCTATTTATGGAATTTCCAAATGACACCTTAGTTGCACATAAACCTCAGTTATACCTGAGCTTAATCCTGTCATTGTAACAACATAATTGAGTGAGGCATACATACAGAGAGTGGACCACTGTCTGCATGGTAATATTGCTGAGTATACCTCAAGAGTTATCAGAAGCCCTATTGAAAATATTATATAGTCAGTGTCACTGTCAGCTTACAGTGTGGCAATTGACTGGCATGAAGACTGTGATGATCTCCCACTGGCCCAGTAATCAAGGAGCCTCAATTCTCACCACTGGCACCTGTGGAGTGGTGTTCACTGGGAAGATAACAGGTAGACACACAGTATTTCCAGATGCAGCTCTCTGCATCAAGTGCAGTTTCCCTTAAAAGCACACAAAGATCACAGTCAGGCTGGGACTGGTTTCTCCCTCTTTATCCAGATTCACAGTAAGACTCCCCACTGTCACAGCTATAGGATTGAGATCTCAGCTTAGTGACCAAGCCAAGACCTCCAGCACCCTCTCTGTCCAATCAGTGTTTTGTGTCCCTGCCCAAGCAGCTGACACCCACACTCTTTGAGCTTTGATTTACACACACACACACATACACACACAGACATGCCTGGGAAAAGCTGGCACAGGTTTACTATCTATGCCCCCTTCTGCCCATACTATAAGGTAGTTACCACTGCCACCAGTCACTCCATGTCAGCTACTTTAGGGACCTTAACAAAGGATTTCCAATTTTACTGTGTAATATTAATACTAATACAAATGGTAGTTTGATCAAGAGCAAGACTATTAAGAGTGTCTCAGACAGTGTTACCAAATAAATATGCAAGTACTCTCAAAACTGAAATATCTCTGCACAAATCAGCCACAAGGAAAGCTTTTGATATATTTAATAATAAATAATAAAAGAACAAGACAATAGTAAATATATATTCACAGTGACATCAGAGTTCAAAATCACAGGAAATATTTAAAACAGAATTGCAGGACAGGATCAGATAAAGAAAAATAATGTGTAAATTAAGCTTCACTATATTTTTGACTGTATCTAAGAGAATTACTATACCCTACAAGCTTACTTACAGCAAGGCAGATGTGGTGAATGGTTCTTGTTGTCAAGCCCAAGACAGAATGCAGAATATCCTGTCTCACTCAGAGACTTCTTAAAATAATATCTAAAATATTACTGCTGAGATAGTTTGCAGAATGACATAATTTCTGGTCATCTCACTTCTAGTTCTCACGCAAACTCACACTGCTGGCAGCTGGTAGCATTTAGCATCCACCTGTAAAAAATATATAGATAACAGATTTTGCTCAGATCTTTGGCAGGTGCTAAAAGTCATAAAACAATTGCATTCTTTCATGCTTCCAAAGTAGCAATTAGTTCACCCCAAAGACAATACAGAAAGCTTCCTAGTGCAGACTTTGTGTCTCTAGCTACATTGAAACATCTTCATGGCCTCGCCTATAAAGTAATATAATTTTAGATATTTTCTAAAGTTTGCTGGACAGAGGTTAACCCTCCAGTTTCCTCTGTTAACATATACATTTAAACAGTTACAATAGTGCATGCATATTCCTGTTCTCTTCCAGTAGAGCGCACTGTGGATACATTTTAAGCACAAGTACTTTACAAATATATTTTCAACACAAACATCTGTACAGAGCAGTTTATTATACATATGACATACAGTTCTAATACATTTGTAACACAAGCATCTTATGTAAATTAGTTTGTTATTCACAAATGACATATAATTATTTACAAAATTCCAGCTACCTCGGCTGGCAGTCTGTCCTTTTGTCACATAGATACATACCAATATTGCATACCATGCTGTCATGCCATGCTTGTCTTGATATTTCATGATATATATGTTTTTCTTCTTTTGTACATTTGTTTTCATGCATATTGATAACAGTATTTTCTTATAAAAACTGTGCAGTGCATGACATGTAATTTATGGGGTAAAGTAATGATGCTTGCTCTATGATAGATATAGTGGTCCTTACATGGACTTCTATTGATATTATCAACACAATATTGATAATAAGACATTGAGCATGTTACATGATCTTGACCATACACTGGCTACCTGCAATTATTTAGATTATACAAAGTATAAAGACATATTGTAGGCCATGTCATCTGATAAATATATTTAAATAACACCTGCATTGTATTATGATATACCTTCAACAAATATGCCACAGTTGCAGTATCATTTTTTTGTCATGTTAGCATCATAGCATATGTCTTTCACATTATTCACATGGCCATTGCATATTGTTTTATGACAGAGATGTATGATAGACCACATATTTTCATTGTTATATATTGAAATGCATTTCAAAAAGGAGGAAGAGGAGGAGGGAAAAACATCAGGGATAAACATATAACAAATATCACAGTACATAACAGACAAAGGTTGTAAAAAAACATAAAGGAGAAGTGAATTACACAGACAGTACACTGTACAACATGGGCAAAGGAAATGGACAAGTAGGGTATGGTTCTATACTTGTATAAGGTCATACATTATGATAACGTGGCTTAATGAACCATTTCCACTCATAGATCATATCAATTTGTTTATGGTATTTAATCATAACTTTTCTGTATTTTTTTTTTTTGGTGTTTACCCTTGACAGAGCATGGACAACAGAGAAGAAAATGTGCCAGACCACTGCCAGGTGAATCAGACTCAGAGGACAAGGAGGATAATGGGAATGATGATGATGATGATGACAGACCAGGACCTGCACATGTCATCATTCCTGCTACTTGCTTTAGTAGACATCAACCACCATAACATGGAGATGATTTATGGGTGCATATCCTGGAGATAATGACAGATATCTTCCAGATGCAGATGAAGGACTTGATGGGGATTTTTTTAGGACATGGTGTGGGGCATGCATGACTCTTTCTGGGAGATACCACATAAGATCATTTGTAATGTTCAACCCCATCAGGATGGACCCTCAGGGCATGTATTGTCTGTGACATCCAGTTATGTAATGTTGCCACCATGCAGTTTGCATTCTCACAAAATAATGTATAGGCACAATTGTGTGGGCATAGTATATTGCTGTCATGTGTAGCTGATATACGTCCAACTGTACCCTGCAAATATCATGTTGTTGGTCAAGCATAGATGACATATGTTGGATGATATACTGCAACTCTTGTGCCATAGGTGGCATTAGGTTGCACCTGAAGTTGACTCATATTAACGCAGTACATATGCATTAAGGAATTACATTTACATGATTTGCCATATTTAAAGCATGCATTGCTCAATGCATGCTTTAAAGCATGCATTGCTCAATGGGGCAGGGATGCTACTCCTTACTTATATCTGTATGTGAATGTGTGTACTCCTTTGCATGCAGTGCTGTGCAGCATAATATTATGTCCAATACACTGTGCCCCTGTACGTGACAGGTTCAGCTATTGCAATTAACATGATCAGGTTAGACACAATTGTTCTTGAATTGTTCCAGTGTCTACATGGGTGGGATGATCCTAACTCAACACATGTATTGCTCACATATTTTACACAAAACACAGTGAAATGGGTAACTTTCTTTGCATTACACATGTTATCCATGTTTATGCATTGCATCTGTTTTTCTCTTGGTTGTTGTTGTCTTATGTCTATTCAACAGCAAGACTGGTCATTGCCCCTGTGATTCATATAACATTGTGGTTTCATGCTGTATCACTGGCACAACAACTTTGTCTGTGGCATGTAGTAGTACATATTGTGCCATGTTGTATCACATTAGTGGGAATGCTTTGTATGGGCAGTTTCCTTCACATAATGCATAGATAGTCATTTTCTGTTACTGTATATACAGTACAGTTGATGTTTAATTTAGCATCATTCCTGAATGTCTTGCTTAACATTTTATGTTATATCACATCATGCATGATCATATTGGCATAGATGTCCATATTTAAGCATTTGTTGTAGATATGCAATGACTTATGTACATGTACATGACCATGTCCCTGAAAGTAAAATGACTAAGACACAAATGCCATTGTGCATTACAAATGTGGACATTCAGCTGTTCCATCTTCATGTGCAGGACTGTTCTTTGCTCAGTCACACACATGGACAGTGTTATATATATATCAATACAGATGTTTCTTGCACCTGTTATATTATGTTGGCATGACAACATATATGCGTATAGGGTAATGGATATTATGCCATGCACCTGTGCATTTTGCTGTTTAATGGTTGCACATTATTGTGTTTGTGTAATTCGTACAAAGACATGCTTAGAGCCATCAGCTATGCTGTCTAGCCATGTGACATACATTAGCCATTTGCTTCGGTGCACCTTGAGTGGACTTCCATACCACTCTATGTGATGAACATATGTGTGTGCAATGCATCCCTTTAAATACAGTTGTCCAGCTTTATTATGTGCCTAATTTCTTTTGCTTGCATTTACTTACTGTTATGGACCTCTGTTGTCCACCTCTCTTCCCCCTTTTACCTTTGTCATATATGTTGCACATATACATGGCATACATTTAACTTCCTCTACATTATCATCACTGTCATTTAGTTTCATTGTTACAATAACACCTTGTGCAACAATGCTGCATTATACACATGCTGGGCATATGCAGGCAAGGTCATTTTTTCCTGTTGTACTTGGGTTTTAACTACTAAACAGGACTTTTATACTTCATTTCTAGGCACAGGCTGGCACTCCTTATCTAGCATTATTCCTCTCTTAATTACTGATTATTATTCCATGTTATTTTTGTGTGTATGTGTACTGACTTTGCTTTCTGATAGGACTCAGTTCATGCAATGCAGGTCACACATACACAACGATACATATTTGTTGCCTCTGACATGGCATATGTATTTTAAATGTGCAGTCCTTTTCAGATATGTTCAGGTTGTATGCACATACTTGTGTCCAAAAAAGGGGTATACTAAGAGCAAACTCAAAAACCACAAAATGTTACTGAAAAAATCAGACTGATTAATTATAAAATATAAGGGCTTTTGTCATGCAAGTCAGTAAAACTTCGTCAGATACAAGCTTATTCAAAAAATGACGCTTAAACAATAGTGCTGGTCTCATGATTTACCATTTAAATCTTAAAGACCCATATTTAAATGCTTACTCACATTATTGCTTAAAATTCATATAATAAACTTTAGTACTTCTTCATCCTAACATTGGAATAAAAATAAAAATAAAAAAAGGGACTCACAAGAAGTGACCCAAAGGTTGTCTCACAAATCAAGGGATTTTTCACCAAAACCCCAGTTTCTACTAACCATTCAATAAATTTACGTGCTCATAAATATATTTATCTACTAAGAGATTTCACTTTTAGCAGTGGTACTATAGTAATGTACTCATTAAGTCCCGATCAGTTATGTGCATTTAGTAATAGTTGCCAATTTCATTCACTCATTTCCTAAATAATAGGCTGTGGACATCCTCTTTCCTTCCTCTCCACTTTATCCAAAACCATGAATTTAAATGAATGCCGCGGGTTGTCTTTCACATGCTTATACAGTGCATTGGTGTTTTTCACTTTTGTGATATCATACATATCTTTGTACATTCCATCACAGAGTCTATGTTCTGTTTTACTAATATAGAAACATTGGCACACCTGGCATAACACCACATAAATAACCCCTACACTGTCACAGTTGTGTTTCCCTTTTACTCAGAGCGTTTTATCATTAATAACGACACTGTCACCTATACAAATGTATTTGCAAAAGTTGCATCTCCCACATTTTTTTCATGTTCATTTTGCCATTCCCGGGTAAAACACACGGTTCAAACATATTCTTAAAAGAAATATATATATATATATATATATATATATATATATATATATATATATATATATATATATATACATATAGGAGACCCTTCTATCTTCTCATAAACTTTCCTATCTTTGCAGAACAGACCCCAATTCTTATTCAGGGTCCATTTAATAGTCCCACTATCTAAACTTAAGGTGGTAATAAAGGAGGTACTATATCCATATTTAATTTCTACTTCAACTTGCGGTGGGCTAGCTGAAGTTTCCATACTACTCCATTTGTTCATAGAATTTAATAGGGGTAAGAATTGCCCTTTTTCTCTTTTTTTACCAACTTCTACTATAATATCTTAAATAAACTGTTTGGGGTAACCCCTATTAAAGAACATTTTAAAAAGGATATGACATTTCTCCTGAAAGTGTTGATTAAGTGAAGTCATGTGAGCAGCTCTAACTATTTGCTCCTTAATAACTGCCCTCTTTTGCGAAGTGATCTCGAAAAATGAAACATAGTGTTAAAATACAAGGGCTTTCTGTAAATTTGAGATGCATATCCTCCAATTTGTGGTGTCCTTCTCTAACAAGACATCCAAATAAGCTACCTACATTTCACTAACACTACAGGGGAATTAAAAAAATTTGGTACTTCCATTCATGTATGACAAAAATTGTTCCAGTCTATCTTTGCTGTCCTGCAATAGGATGAATATATCATCCAAATAATGTGGATAAAGTCTGAAAGAGTTGTTAAATTCACTATTATGGACAAAAAGATGTTCCCATTGTAACATTATTACACTAGCAAAAAGGGAACCACATGGCAATTCCATTGCCAGATCTTTTTGTAAATAAATCCTGCCGTCAAAATATGCAAAGATTATTTCTAACATTTCTTTGTAGAAATTAATCCTTGATTGTTCAATACCCTTTCTCCTCATATAGTCAGTAAACCAGTCCACCTGTGCATGGGGAGTGACTGTGTAGAGATATTTCACGTCTATTTTTAAGAATAGGTCATTTAAGTTAAACTCTAGACTATACCACAAATTGCCATGAGTCCCTACATAGGTATTACTCATCTTTTAGCAACTGTTTCAAGTGAAAATCAAGATATTGAGCACATGCACAAGTAATTGAGCCGCTCCCAACCACAATCAGTCGCACTGGAGGGTTTTCTAGACTCTTATGCATTTTGGGCACACAAAACATTGTGGGTTCCTTCTGGACTGTAATATTCAAATGATTAAATTCCTCAGTGCTCACCCTTCCTTTAATAAACATATCACTAAGTTGCATGCTAGACGCATTATATGTGATGTTCATTTGGTTCTTGCTAGACGTTTCATAGGCATTTCTTTCGTAAATGTCAAAAATATGTGACATACAATCATACTTTTGTATAATTACCAACCCACCCCCTTATCTGGTTTCATCAGTCTTAAGCCCTGACTTCTAATATATTCCATTTTTTCAAAGTAAGCCTCCATCATGTTGTATTCTGCATACCTATTCATTTTTCCAAGACAGGTTCTGAAATCAAGTTTGCATCCGTTGTCAAATGTAGCCTAGTATGCGTGTAAGCGGGGGAGGCTGAAGGTACTAGATACCTTAAGAGTATTAGAGACATTGGGTACATCATTAAACATTAATTGAAAGTTCAACTTATCAAAATATAGCTTAAAGTCCATTAACCCTTCTGACAGTTTTGCCCTTCTAGTTGGAACAAAAGTGATTCCTTCTGCAAAAAGGTCAGCATAAGAAACATCAATATTCACCTCAGTGAAGTTGTAAATTTTGAAATCACCCTGGGTGTTTGTTATAACACAGAAACCATTGTTTATACACTTAAAATTAATAGAACCTTCCTTAAAGTCATTGATAAGTCTTCCCATCACATATGGCTTTCTGCTCAATTGGCCATGCTGTGGGGGGGGGGGGGGTCAGTTTGTAAAAAAAGCATTCCATTGTTTATTTCTGGTAGGTATGTGGACATGCTCCAGTTCCTATTGGTTCTTCTGATTTCAGTCTCTGATGCTCTCCGATCATCTGAGCTGGGGAAAATCCTCAACCTCTGGGGTATATCCCAATTGGTTATTAACAACATTATGCTCTCTATCACCAACAATATTCTGATTGTCCTGGCCTCATGATAGATGTAATTTATTTTGATCATTATGTTGGTTAAATTTTTTTTGCCTCAAACTTGATACTCGGGTGGTTTTGGGTACTCTGCCTCATGCATATGATCTATCCTGTCTTGCTCCAATTGTTTCATCTTTGTACATAGCTGCTGCAACTATTACTGAATACTAGCAAAAATGTGCCTGTGCACAATTGTGTTATCAATGTAACATGAGTAGTGTGTTACTTCATCATTAAGTATATTTATTTTAATTGTTAGTCTTTCAATCAGTTTTGTATTATACCTTACCACCACCTCCATGTACTCACACCCTTGCCTATTAAACAGCACCAACAGTTCCCTATGCAGAGCCAATTTTTTTTTGAGACCAGTTTGGTAGTGCCACATCCTTAATCCCTTTGGTACACTTTTTACTTGAATAGATTCCAAACAATACGCATTTTTCAAGCTATAATGTATTTAGCTTTAAAAGTTTGTAGCCAAATTCATTTAACTATTCACAAAGACTGTTTTCATCATTATGTGGTGAATCATAGTTAAAACTGTAACTATTTAAAATCCAGTCCTGCAAAACTGGTGCATCACCGACCCAGGGGTGATACCTCACTGAATTTATCTCATTCATCCTTGCATTCTGCAGATGGTTTCCATTTGATACATTAGCATGATTGCCAGTAGGTTGGGGGTTTGGAATCATGATACTTCCATTAATCCTCATTGATTCCCATTGTTGTGAAATATTATCCAGTCTCTGGGTCAACTGTTGGATGAAAAGCGTAAAGTTGCCCACTCTACGTTGTAATTCATTAAACCCACTCTCGGGTAACAATGGTGGTGAGGAAGAAAGAACCTCAGTGGCCACAGCATACCCTCAAATCACAAACAAATGCTAAAAGAAATGGGGTATACTAATGACAAAGTCCAAAACCACAAAAATCACCAAAGACTAGAAGTTCTCAAAAAAAAAAAATCAGACAATTTAATTTTAAAATATAAGTGCATTTGTCTTACAAGTCAGTAAAACTTCATCAGATACAAGTTTACTCAAAAAAATGGCACTTTTAAATCTTAAATACCCATATTTCAATAGATTCACATTATTGTTTAAAATTCATATAATAAACTTTATTACTTCTTCATCCTAACATTAGAATAAAAATAAAAACTGAAAAAATAAATAAATAAAAGTAGATGCTCATAAGAAGTGACCTAAATGTTGTCTCACAAACTGAGGGATTTTTCACCAAACCCCCAGGTTCTAGCTGTCAACTGATTGGGATAACCCCTCTTAAAGAACATATTAAAAAGGATATGACATCCCTCCTGAAAGTGTTGATTAAGTGAGGTCATGTAAGCAGCTCTAACTATTTGCCCCTCAATAACTGCTCTCTTTTGTGAAAAGGGGTGTGAGCTCGAAAAATGAAGCATAGTCTTCTTTAACATAATAATGTGAATAAGTATGGGTCTTTAAGATTTAAGTGGTAGCTCATTTGACTAGCACTATTATTTAAGCACCATTTTTTGAAAAAGCTTGTATCTGATAAAGTTTTACTGACTTGATAAGATGAAAGTGCTTATATTTTAAAAATAAGCGGTCTGATTTTTTCGACAATTTCTAGTCTTTGGGAATTTTTGTGGTTACACATACTTGTGTAATACGTTGTTACATAATTGATTTGCTGTACTACTTCTGATTGTCATTGTGCTTTTTTGTTTACCTTTCACATGTACAGTTGGAGGTTCTCATCTTGTCTACTCTTTTCTTCTCCTGCATTTCCTTGGCTGGATTTGCTCATCCATGCTGTTGCTTTACTTACACTTGCATTGCTTACAGAATTGATCGAATTCACTGTCTACTGTGTACTGCAATCATCATTTATTTCATTACGTACCACATCTACTGGCAGTCATACAGCTTCAGGTATGATTGTCATATAGTTTGTAACATCTCAGCACTACATAATGCAAAGGTATATATGTATTTCTGCATTGCACTTTGGCTAGTATGCATCCCTACCTTGTTTGTCCATTTTCATTTTCCATGCTGTACAGTATGCTGCCTAATTTACCTCTCCTTTATGTTTATTTTTAACCTTTGTCTGTCATGTTTTGTGATATTTGTTGTATGTTTATCCCAGATGTTTTTCTCCCCCTTCAAAAAATGGGGCCTATTCCAACCAAAAGCAAAAAATACCCATGCCATTCTGACTTTCTCTGAGATTTTTCTATTCCAGCATATCTCTTTTGTGTCCCTCTTCTTCACTCTTTCCCAACATCTGCTTTTGTATTTCCCTATTTCCTTGTATGTGTTTGTTACTTATGTTCCCCACATGGGACCCACTCTCTTTCTTAGGTACTGTCAACCATGTCGAAGTGGCCATGATTGCCTTTCACCTCAATTATTTTTTTTTTGTTTTATGTGGTATTTTGAAGATTCTTATTATAATGAATATATTTGTATGTATCTCTACAAGCATTACAATGAAATCCATAATTATTTGTAAATATTTTTCACTTAATGTGAATGTTGTTGCATGAAATCCATAATTGTTTGCAAATATTTTTCACTTACTGGACAGATTGCTGCAGATTTCTCTTCCTTTATTGATTTTATGTTATCTGCATTGGGCTTGTATAATTTCCATTGATGAACATTGATAATACACAGTAATCCAAAGAAATGGGCAGGTGTCTGTGCAGCCATAATTCAAACCCAAGACAGGTCATAAGCTCATGTATTGCACCTACCTTGTTTTTGAATTTTGGATATTATACTAAGAAGTAATGTGGTGTATTGGTAATACACAACCCAGTTTATGACCCACTTGTCTGGACACATACAGATTTGGTGTGATTACTGAGAGTTTGCAGACCTGGCTGGATATATCTGTTTTTGGCTAAATTATTTTATGTACAGAAAAGCATATTAACATATTACTTGTTTAGCTGCAACTTTTGCAATGAACTTGGCAGACTTCACTGGATTCTGTAAACTTCATGGAATCTGGACCATGGACTTTTATAGATAAGTACTATATGCAGTTTTGTTATGGAAGTTTCACAGTGATAGTCTGTCAAGTTGTTATTATACCTCTTCCAAATAGGGGTGAGAACATGGATTCCATTCAGGGTGATGTTGAAGTTGGTATCCAGAATATATGTTGAGTCTGCATTATTACTGAATTAAAATAATCTCTACTACTACATCGTATTAGTATTTGCTGTCCCTTTAAATAAACCACCAGTAAGACCCCATTTATGAGCTGTGGCAATATTCATTTGTTAGCTTCAGCACTGAACTGCATTAAAGTCATTAACATGGAATGAAACTTCTAAGTGTGGAATATAACTTGTAGCACAAATATACAATTCTGGATGTTTTATGAATGAATATATGTCTTTTATAGATTCTGTAGAGATACAGTATGTGCTCATTACACATTTGTATTATATTGAAATTTTATAATGATTAAAGTGATACATATTTTTTCACAATACTGACTTTTTCTGTCCTTGGAATGATAGCACACCAAACTTCCTCTAGAGGCTAAAGGTGATATGGTTAAGCCAACTTCAGAGCTAAGATCCATTTAATTCTTTAAGTCTGGAATAAGCTGGTCTAGACCCTGTGTAACTCAGTTCTCCATATTAAATTATCTGTAAGTATTATAATGAACTGATATGATTCCTTGAGATGCAGCCTCCTCTACGAAAGGCCTGAATGCAGGCTTTGAAAGGTATTTCTTTGTAATAGCCCACCTAGTTGCACTATACGTGTTTCCCATTATGAATGAAGCTATGATTTGTTTTCATGGCTGGGAATGCAGTACACATATTAAATACATCTGTTTTTAGCTTGTTTTGCATCAGAAGTAAACAAAAATGACCACACTCTTTTCCAGAATAATGATCTTTTCTATCCCTTGAGCAATGAGCAACAAAAGCTCATTTTACTGGCAGTTTCAATATAACCAAGCCTTTGAACATGTTGTCCATTGCTACCTTGGGTCAGTGACATGTATTCTCCCCCCACCTGCCTGTTTCACTGTAAGAGTCCTCTGCTTTTAAATTTTCTTCCTGGAACATTGCTTTTTCCTATAATATGTACTCATGATCCAAATCTGTTGAGAACCAGTCTCGTCTTTCCTGAGGGTGCTCGACTTGTCAGGCTGCTTAGCAGTAAACCTCACATGTGTGATTTCCACAACTACTGGCACAAACTGGTGGTCGTGAAGGTGTTAAAGGTGGGTATCCTCCTACTTACTATAGTCCTCTTGTAGGTTCTGATGAATTTCATCTAATCATTCCTCCAGTCAAGGAATCATAATTTGTTGCATGCAGGTCATTTTACTAGTGCATCATTCACATGCCTGTCTAGTAGCTATCCACTCATCAACACTGGTGGTGGGTAATGTCCTCTCAAAGCTTAATCAATGGGAATGCTCTCCTGGGATCTTGCAGTCTACCTTCATATCTCATGTAAATATGAAGTATTACCTGACCTCCCACTCTGCCAATCTAGGTTCTTGGAAATATCCATATCAACAAATTGCTGTCACATATCATTTGGCAGTACACAAAGCTGTTAACAGTTTACCATAGGCAAGAGAATAACACCGAGTTGCAAAAATATTCAAATTTTGAATTTTGCATTTTCTAAATGCAGGAGTCTTTTAACATATATATGACTGTACTATCTTATACACAGAATGCATTCAATACTTGTTACCTTTGCCGTGATCAAATTTCATATTACTTATGTAAACACAGAGGTACCTGTTTTTTTTTTTTTACATTCTTCATTTATTTATTATTTTATTTATTTTTATTTTATTTTACATTTGTTAACCGGGGGTGTCTGACTGAGCCGAAAAGGCCCTTTTTTCAGCAGAGGCCCGGGGAGAAAAGCTCCACATAGAAAAATTACAGATACATTTAGTTATTTAGACATGATCAGTATACACACAAATTACAAAGGACGTGTTTTTACAGTGGTATGCAGCACATCAACAGTTACAGTGGAGAGAACAAACAAAAAAATGTTAATTTAAAAATAAAGGTAATTAATAGATTTGTGGTGTACAGCTGAAATATGGAATATAGGTAGAATACATACATAGTACACAGGTACAGTACATACATTGTAGATTAGCCAGTGTTTGTGAGTAAGATTGAAAACTATTATCAAGTGCTCTAGATTTAGTATGCATATGTTATCCGCTTTCACTAGCCTGGGGAGCAATCATGGCACTGCCAACTTTGCTTGAGATGTTGCCTGATGAGGTCTTTAAAGGAGGCTTTGGATGATGTGTTTTGAATGCTAGTGTGAACAGAGTTCCATTTTTTAGCCACTGAACTACTATATAGTGCATCTCCAAAGCTATTTTAGCTGTTGGTGACTTCTAGTAGTAGTTTGCTTGATGATCTAAGAGGCCTTTTGGCTGAGTGATGTTGTACTAGGTTTTTGAGAGCAGCACACTTATTGGAGAGGTAATAGATTGAATGACAGAGGCAGAGCTGATTGTAGGTTAGGAGGTTGGGCAGTTCAAGCCAGTGGAGCTGTCTCAAAGCAGTACAGTGATGAGTTCTATATGAGCAATTTGCAGCAAAGTGGGCAATTGTGTTATAGCAGGCTTCCATTTTTCTTAGTTCAGTTTTGTTGAGATTAGTCAGAATGGGAGATGCATAGAGTAGGGTGGACAGAAGTTGGGAGTGAGCAATGGCTGATCATATGTTGTTGGTAAGAAATGGTTTGATACAGTAAAGTGATCCTAGTTTGGCATGTACTTTTTAATAGTTAAGTTGAGATGACTATCAAATTTTAGGTGGGAGTCTATGGTTATTCCCAATAACTTAGCCTGTGCCACTGGAGCGGTTGGAGTAGCATTTGTGGAGTAGATGGTGAACTGACTGTTATCACTGTTTTTGTTAGAACTGGTTATAATCATAAGCTGAGTTTTCTTTGGATTGAGGATAAGTTGGGCTTTGGTAAGGTAGTTTTCAACATCAGAGAATGCTAGTTGAGTTGTTTGCAGGAGGGTGGGAATGTTTTGTGCAGCATAGATTAAGGTAGTGTCTTCTGCATACTGAATGATAGATGCATGCTGTGTGGAGGTATGGAGGTCATTTGTGAAGATTGTGAACAGTAGTGGTCCTAAGACAGAATCCTGTGGGACTCCTATAGTTATGGGCAGCTGAGGGGAAAGAGAGAATTTTTCCATTTCACAGCTTGGTACCTGTCAGTTAAGCAGGTTTGGAACCAGGTAAGAGTGGAATTTGATAGGTGATATTGGTTTAGTTTGTTTAGCAGGATTTGGTGCGAGACTGTGTCAAATGCTTTGGACATATCCAAAAAAAGAGTTGACACCTGCAGGCCTTCATTTTTGAGATGGTTTACTGTGTCTGTGAGGCAGAGGAGAGCTGTAGTGGTACAATGAGCAGGTCTGAAACCATGCTGAGTAGATGACAGGATGTTGCTGTCTAGGAGATATTTTAGCATCTGAATATGGGTGCATTTTTCTAGGATTTTGGCCAGGGGAGAGAGTAAAGCAATAGATCTGTAGTTATTAAGTTCAGTGGATGCCCCACCTTTATGTATGGGTGTAACATAGGATATTTTCCAGAGTTTGGCCATATAGTTTTCAACAACTGATCTGTTTATGAGAGTGGATATGGGATAACAATAGCATCTGTTGTGAGTTTCAAGAAATAGCTGGGGAGTAGGTCGGCTGCTGTTGATGAGGTTTTTAGTTTGGAGAGCATGCTTTTGATTGAAGTGGTGGAAACTGTTTTGAGGGTAAAGCTTGTATTAGTGTGATTTGTGTTGGGGGGATAGTGAGGAAGGAACTGTTATATGATACTAAGGATAGAACTGAGTTCACAAAGTGGGAGTTGAATTGTGTTTCGATGGGAACTTTAGTGTCAGGGGTGGTTGGTTCGGGGGGTAGCCTTTTGGTTGGGTTTTAGTAGCTTGTTTACATTTTTCCAAAATTTTTGGGGGTTGTGTTGGTATTTAGTTTGTAATGTCGTGTAGTAGGATTTTTTGTCTAGTCTAATGCATTTTTTGCACGGTTGCGCAGTTCTTGGTACTTAGTTAGGGTTTGCGTTTCTTTGGTTTTTTGATAGTAAAGCCAGGCAGTGTCTCTAGACTTGAGGATTTGTTTGGTTTCTTTATTGAGCCAGGGGTTTGTAGAGGTTCGAACCTTAATTTTGCAATGGAGCAACAGTGTCTAGGTGTTGTAGAAATGTTTTGTAGAAATATGTTACAGCCTGGTCAAGTGGGAGGATTTTTCGGGGGGTCCAGCCACAGTTACAGAGTAAAGTATTGAGGACTTCAGGAGAGAATTATTTTGTGTTTCTAGTGGATATATAGTTAGTGGTTTTGCATATGCTTGTTCTACTACTTATAAGGTATATTATGTTGTGGTCACTTAAGGTGTCTGGGAGACTGCCTGCGGTACAATGTGAGGTTGTTAGTTAGGACCCAGTCAAGGATGGAGTCCCTTTTAGATTTTTTATCACATCTAGTTGGAATTTGGACTAGCTTCTGGTAGCCATGGAGATTTATTAGATTACTTGGTGGTTTTGATATGCAGGTGAACCAATCTAGGTTGAAATCTCCCAGAATAAGATTTATCAGAGACAACAAGGACACTTTGGTATACTTACAGAATTGTACTCTGCAACATCAAGGGATTTTTTGGTACAGAATATTAAATTTTGTGACCTTGCTACACAATTCCCAGTTAAGTACTTTAAGGGTCTTAACTTAGACTGGTTTAACTGCAGACCCTCTTGACTGCTAAAATAGATTTTTACTTAGTGGCTATTCTGCTAGCCCTTCTTAGGTCCTTGTATCTTGGATGTTTTAATAAATTGCATTTGTCTTCCCTCTGCAAGTGACAGGCCTTATCCCTCTCTTTAAAAACAGTTATTTCATGGTAGAAGTGATTCAAGGATACACAATACCTCTCAGCTGTGAAGACTATCTTTCATATGAGAAGCAACAAATTGTAGAATGAAGAGACATCATCAATAGGTTTTATATTGAAATGGACCTGGTACCAATCAGCAGTATCTAAGTGGACCAGTACCATCATCTTTGTACTTTCTTCAAGAGACTTCCCTTAAGCTGACACTTGGAGCAATCTGGTGGTTTTAAATTACTATAGGTTAAAAGTCAGGGTACAGCCACTTATTGCATTAGTTAGATCCTGAGTCTGTAGAAACCAACATGGAATATTGGAAGACATTGTATTCACTTAAGAGCTGGGAGTAGTACAAAGGCTACAGAGGTCTGCTGGGAGTTGTGACAAGATGAGTTATATTCTTAAGTAAAGGGTCTCTATTTCTGTACCTTTAGTAGCACGCTTCTGGTCTGCATTCAGCTCACCCAAGAAAATTAAAATCTGTTATGATACACTATCAAATTATCATGTTTATGTGTTCCATAATGAGTGATACTGGTGGTGGTAGGGGTGATATACATAATGGCTATCAACAATTTCATTTGGCTCTCTATCACATGTTGAACCTGTAAACAATTAGGCTGAAATTCAAGCACAGTATAATATCTACAAAACAGAAATGCACCGTACTTGACTTCATTTCTGAAAAGTAGTGTAACATCACTTCCAGGTAAAATGACTAGCCTGTTTAAAAATAAAAGCAAAAAAAAAAAAAAAAAACTGGAGTAGTGATTTGTTACAAAATAAGGCAAGCAAAACTTAGCCTTTAACCATGACTCAGTTGTTTCCAAGCCTCAAGCACTGTCCATTTATGGTTAATGGTATATATATTAATTCTAATGAAGTCTCCTACATGAAATAATGGCAGGAAGGTGGCAAACGATTGCTGGGAGGGAATGCAGGGTCTGGTTTGGGAGTGATATCACCAGATCAAAGATTTATAATCAGAAGGAAGATAAGAAGAAGTTTGCACTTTTTAGAATTAAGAGGAAGCAAGTAGAATTTGGATAGTATCTTTAATCTCAGTTTGATGTGTCTAGATGAGGTCCAGATACCTTTCTGCACCCAAGATGCCCACCAAGGACCAACAAAGCTTTGGATACTGTGACTGTCCAATTGTGATGACCAACCAACCACACTTAAAATGCAGTCTTGGTCTTTTGAGTTTAATACAAACAGTTTCTATACTATAAATTAATGTAACTAGCAATAATAATCATTATGATGAGGAAAAGCAATCTAGTCTTGAATTTTACTAGAACGAGTGCTGCAGCTTTAAATAATCTATATGTAACCTTATTGTTACATTACCCTAACCTTATTGTTCATACTGTATTGCATTGATTCTGTCTGCATTGTACATTTTGATTTTATTGTTATACTTTTCCCCAGGCTGAGAATGACATTGGTCATTTGTGGTCAGTGATCTATGCAATTTAATACATTTATAAATAAATAAGTGTGATTGCAGCTATCAAAAAGAAATTAAAAAAAGCCACAGAAAAACAAAAACACATATGAGTCAAATACTAAAAGGCAGGCAGCTGAAGAGTTTAGTAAGTCTGGAACTAGAAGACCTGACAGTAGTTTACCTTGACAGGGCCAAGCAAATATTACCTGTAAAAATAAATGTATTGATTTGCTGAGAACAGCTATTGATGGAGCACACTTCAGGATGGTGGGAATGAAGCAAGAGAGCATGCAAATGAAGTAGTGCGAGTGAATATCACCCTAAGGATGCAAACTGAAGAGATGAGACAGAGGTTTTCAGTTGTGGAGCAGCACACTCCATAGTAGTGCCTTGAAAAATAAGTAGCCATTGTTATCAGATAACAAAGAACAACAAGGAATAGATGTGTAAATGGGCCATAGCAAAGAAAACATAAAAATGTGCTTGTGGAGATACTGTAGTTGAAAACAAAATGAAAATAAAACAAATTGGAACACTATGAGTGTATGATGTTTCTCCCAGTCTAATTTCTGCCTGAGGAAAGCAGTGTTACTCAGCACAAAGCAAACAGGACTCAAGAAGACAGAAAAATAATTTATAGGTATTTACAATACTTATGTCAAAGTAAAAGTAAAAGGAATATTGTAGCCACCTGTAAAATATTTATATTTACACATGTGGACATTTTTAAATAGCATTTTCTGCAACTTGTCCTTAGGTATAGTGACCAAAAAGACAGTTATACTGACGTATGAGGTGTACAGTAGAGCTATAACTAGTGAAGGAAAGGGGGCAGCTTCCCTGGGTGCCGACTATCAAAGGGTCAAAGGGTGTAATCACCAGGTTGCAGCGCTGCAGGAGTGAAATAAATCAATGCTGAAAAAGCATTTGCAATCACTGCTGAAGTGCTAAACATTTCTGTTTGTAAAGAAGAAGAGTGTTTCACCATTGAGAAGACTTTTTTCCTCCCACTTTGGGGATGTCCAAAAAAGTGTTTTAAAATGTCATTTATGTAGTTACAGGACCTACAGTAATGGTCCTTGAGGTTTCAGTTGAGAGCTACTAAGGCAAAGTAGAAAACTACAGAACACTTTATATGTAGTTCTACAGGGAGCCTTGTGACTTTACAAGTAGTAAGACAACTGTTTATCAGCAAAACAGATAAACATTTAAAAATAGTTTATGAATTGGGTTATAATTAATTATTTATTTCCAGCTGATGTGCAAGAGGATCCACTTTATGTTGACATGAGGCACACAAATACCAGAGGACTGTAAGTAAACTGAATATGAGAAAATAAGAAATCATTCCCCGGGATTCACTAATCCTCCGTGTAAGAATAAATATGTCTTACACGGAAACTGCAGCCTAAGAGTAAGACATCAGCGCGCCATGCATATTCATGAGGGCGCGCTGAATCAACTCTAAGGCTAACACGGAGTGTGCATGAGTGCAGGGGGGGCGTGTCGGACTACCGAGCAGTCCAAAAATCCACACCCTTGCAAGTCCCTCAGTCGGCAAATGTCAACTGACATGAGCAAGTCCACTCAAATGTGCACATACCCAACACTACACTCTCCCACATTCTAAACCCCTGTACAATTAGAAAATGTAAAACTTTTATTTTCTTTTTTATTATTCCTGATATAGCTGCCCGTATTTGCGTGTGTTTGCACGGGTTTGCCCATTGCTTAGCTACAGTTAGCAGTTTAGACATCGAAGAGGATAATAAGAAACGTATATGCAAATTAAGCCAAATAGCAATAGCAAAGTGGTAGAGCCTTCGCACAAAGAGGAGGCATTCCCGCTTCGAGTCCCACCACTCCCCTTTCTATTTTCTGTATGAAATCTGTATATAAAAATAATTCCTGACATTTATCTTTTAAATTTTAGTAAAAAGCATTGAAATGGCCTATGTAGTAGTGAACGATATTTTATATACATATAAGAAGGTGAAATGGTTATGCATACTGATGAATGCATAAGTAATGTATCTTAAGCAATGTGAAGCACTGCTAAGCAAAGTTTACCAGTATTAAGCATATTTAAGTATAATTGCTCATAGCTTAGCACTGCTTTAACTAGCGCAATGGCTTTGTGCGTAGCTGCGCATCGTGCCAACTAGCGCAAACAAAACATGTTTGCGCGTAGCTGTGCACCGCGCTAACTAGCGCAACATCGAGCAATGTCGGGCAACATCGAGCAACGTAGAGCACTGTAGAGCAACGTAGAGCAACGTTGGGCAAAGTTGAGCAAAGTTGGCTAAACACAGCCACACCTCCTAGCAGGTCTGTCCAGTAGTAAAATAAAAAGCAATGACAGGCCTCGAACCCGGGGTACTGTGCACCATAATCACAGTACTGAACCACTAAGCAATAACAGCATTTGATATGCATGCACCTTCCACACACACATACATATCAATGAAAGTTTACCCAGTGCTAAGCAGGTGTGCTTTCAGCTGAAATTTTTCAAAACCAGCCAATCAGAAATAAGTGCGGGAAGTGAGGCATATTTAAGCCCCATAGGCGGGAATACTTGCCATAACTGTTTGTAGCTCCCATCTGCAGGCAGCATGGCTGGTGTTGGAGAGGGCTCTCAATTTCGAGCGCAACGGTGGGGCATTGAGGATTCAAAAGTGATGGTTTGGCTCCTCATCTATAATCATGATGACAGACTCCTGCAGGGCCAGTTCCAGGGCACTGAATACAAAGTGGAAGCCTGGAACCGTCTAGCACGTGATCTCACCAGTGCCACGGGAGTCTCTCAGACTGGTGAGCAGGTCAGAATCCACTACTCAGACCTGAAGAGACGCAAGGAAGACTGACTGAACCAGTGGATACAGGAGGCCCATGGGATGGAAAATGCCCCACTACTGAGTAGGTATCCATGGAATGAGGTATGTAAGAATTGCTATTGTAGTCTATATTATGGATAGGTATATGTCTCAATATCACTTCATTTACTTCACAGCTGCAGGTGCCCGTGCTGCGAATCAGCAAGCCTATGCAGATAGGCTGCTAAGGCTGCGCCACCAGGCAGGTTAGTAATTATTCTGCATGTATTGTTATATAAAATAGGTGAGAAAGCCTGAAAAAAAGTGTTGTAGTCCAATAATAAAGGTATAATAAGTCTTGAACAACTTATCTGCATGTACTGTTATGTAAAATAAGTGATCGAGCCTGAAAAAGAGTGTTGTAACCCATTAATAAAGGTATAATAAGTCTTGAATAATATCTCTGCATGTACTATTATATAAAATAAGTGAGAGAGCCTGAAAAAGAATGTTGTAACCCATTAATAAAGGTAAAATACATCTTGAATAAGTCTTCTGCATGCACTGTAATATCAAATAAATGAGAGAGCCCCTAGAAAAGTGTGTAATGGAATTAATAAAGGTATAATTCCTGGAGTGTGTCTGTGCCACTTTCTTTGATATGTTGTTGTACTCTTGCATTATAGAAATAGTACTGTTGTATTAAGCGCTGTCAACCCACACTTGGGTAGGCCCATATAAAGTGGATGAAGGGAGTGCCAGTAGCTGTTAAGCATATATACAGTCCTCAACTGTTGGTTCATGGCCGGCATGTGTAGGTTAATCTGGCACATGAGTAGCTTTTTATTGTGTTCCCCAGAAATGTCAGTGTGCTGCTAGAAGTGTAGGGGGCTGTTAAAATATAACTGATAATGTCACCTGAACACATCCAGATATGTAGATATATAAATATAAATAAAATATATAAATACGTAGCAGCAACATCTACATCCTGGACAGTTTGTATGTCAGATACAGGTCAGGTATATAAAGAACTAGCAAAACCCATTACACAATTTAATGGACATTGCCTAGTGTAATAATACATGTAGGGGATATATACCTGCAGTCAATAGGAATGTAGTGTAAACTATAAGTACATATACGTTGTTAATGGAGGTATCTTTTTACACCCTACTGTATGTGCATAAACAATGCAATTACACACCTCAATGGGTATGTCTAATCTCAAAACATTTGTTGGGACATATGTCCTATTTGTTTATAAATATCTGCATTTACTTTGATGCATATGCCCTGTTCAGATACCACAATCTTGGTGGCCTGTTGCCACCAATCAATCCTGCATGCTGTTGAAATGTCCACTGTTGTTCTATATATGCATGTGTTATGCTCGCTGTTCAACTGTTGGAACTCTGGTGTGTTGGGTTAATGGGAATACTACTGCATGCTGTTACAATGAATTTGGAATGCTGTTGGCTGTTACCAACCCATATTGTCATTAAATCCTCCTAAACATAGAAAGTATGGGAAGGCCGGTCCCAGCGGACCCACCCGTCCCATCTCAGCTGGCGATGGCACCTGGCACCAGCAGGTCCTGTGCCCAGCACGGGACCTCCTCCTCCATTGGCCCTGTGCCACCTTTGGGTGGAAGTGCTGCAGGGGATGGGGCTCATCCCCCCCATGCAAGCGTGGCTGGAGGAGGGCCACCTATCACCCTCCCAACAGTCCGGGCTGTGGTGCGTAGGGAGAGTGAGCGTTCAGTCACTGATCCTCTACGCCAGCTTGAGGTACGAGTGGCATGAATCACGGATGAGCCTGCCCCTCCTACGCAGCCCTCAGCACAGCCACCCTCTGGGCTGTGAAGATGCAGTGGTGACTGCCCATGGGTGGGAATCTCAGTTCCACTGTTGCCATCTGTGGGCTCATGGGCTTGCGATTTCCAAACATCCTTCCCCATCAATGGGGTTCACCCACCATTTGTGTCATATTCCACCCCTGTATGCGTCTTGTTTGTCTTGTCTGTTTACCTCCCCAACCTAACTCCCCAAATATACCTACTTCCCCTACCCCACATTCCACTCTCACCTGAAAAAAAAAAGGGGCTATCTGCTCCCAAAAAGAAAATTACGCCCCATACATAGCTACATAGCTGCCCATTTTGCACACATGTCTGCTGGACACATAAACTGATATTTAATTAGCAGCACAACATACTTTGTAGCCCTCACCTCTCTCTCACGGGTGGAAGGTTTCATATTTCTCTCCAAATGTCTTGCATATGCACAGCTGTTGCTGTTAAAGAAATGGGCAGCTATGGACCTTCCCTTCACCCATCCTGCACATCCCGAGCTGTTTTCCCTACTGTCTTTCCCTCTTTGTGTCCCTTTTTCACCACTTTCCTATCTCCCCATTTTCTTTTCTTTCAAAGAAATGAGCGCGGGGGTTAGCGGGAGTAAGCACTCTTAAGCAGTAGTTAGCGGGTTTGCGTGAGTGTGCGCTTGTGTGTGCTTAGCTAAGTATTGCTAAGCTTCACGCAAACACGCGCAAACCCACTTACAACTGCTTAAAATTGCCTTAGTCACCCTGCTCTTGTTCTGCTCAGCAGCAAAATAAAACACCTCTGTCAGTCTTGAACCCCATATCTTGGACACACTAGACTGCATGAAGTAACACTAAGCCACAGTAAACATACAGCAGCTTATTGCTGAAATAGATATATCATGCATCAGAATGAGTGAATGTAAAGGAAAGATAGGAATGCCATAACACAAAACCCGTTCTGTGGAACTTTACCAGCAGTTGTTGTGGAATTGCATTACATGACTGTGATAAGAGAAACAGCCATTCTAGCAGTAAATAATGTTACAGCAGCACTTTACAACCCCCACACAGTATCATAGCAGGACAATCCCCACCCAAATGTACAATATACCTGTGTGTTCAGGGTCCACCAAGGATGTAGGTAGGCATACTCAGTACTGGAACTGTCCAGTTTTCTTGAGCATCCTGTGCTAATGTCAACAATAAAAAAGCACAAACTGTGCAGAAGTGAGTACATTAATATTCTCAGTACAGCAGTTCACAAACAGTTCATGTGCCAAATGAATACATCTCAATAACTACTTCTGTATGGCAGTTAATTGTATAAGTAGAAAATAAACTACATACTCCCATGTATCTTGTGTTATCATTTGTAGGGGTGAGTACAATTCTACACTGACAACTGTGTACTGGAAGTGGCAACATTCAGGTCTAAGTACAACATTCAAATCACTGACTACACCCCTAGCTTCAGATATAAGAAGTATACCAACCTTCTGACTTAAACAATATTGTCCACAGCAAACAAGTGTGGTCCCCACTTTGGAAAGCTGAAAGGGCTACTCCTACCTGACTTAGCAATTTATAGCATTGGGTTGCTATGACAGTGAGTACTCAATTATCACGCAGCAGGCTGCATGCAATTACCAAATAGTGGCCACCAATTGGTGCAGATACCTATAAAAGCAGACTGTACTTGCTGTCCACACATGCAATCATTTCATTGCAGCTCTTGAGAGAGAGACAGACAGACAGACAGACAGACAGACACAGATATCAACAACAACATCAACATCAACATCAACAGAAAAAAATAAAATTAAAAGGAACTGAAAACTACAAACACATACAAAGGAAAGGTATGTAACAGATATGTATTTACTGGCATGTAGTAGATGTTTTTGAAGAGTACTCTACATACTTTGAAGTATCCATTTGTGGCAGCAGTACTTATCTATACACAGATGCCCTGCATAACTACTGCCATGGACAATCCAGTGTGTAGCTGTGTGCAGTGGGACATAACTGTGACATATATAGCTCATCATTAAATGTCAAACATTTGATCCATGTTATCTGTGTTCTGTACAGTAGGGTGTACAATGGCTGTTTGGGGGAGTAGCGCATACAGCTATATAAACATGGATGTGACAGAGTAACAAATGCATGATAGCCATATTAACGTGTAGCTTAGCATTGGCAACTGCTGTACGAGGCTAGTATGCTAATCTAGCATTTGCAGCTATATATACACACTTTAATATTACTGTGTGCTCACATGTGACACCTGTTCATGTTGCAGCAAGACCCAACAGGTCAGCCATGAGGTCCACGGACTTACAACAGTGTGGACCTTGTGTGTGTATAGCACACACATACGGAGAGATATTTCTGTGTCAGATATATTAGCATCTGTACATGTGCATAGAGCAAGGGGCATACTGCTACTGTTTGTGAAGGGTGGACATATATATGTTGGTGAAGATTGTTATGTGCATATTTCTATGTCAGTTGTAGTGTATGGCAAACAAGACAGCATACAGTGCTGGTATATGACATGTGGTGGTTAAACGCTGTGGGTATGAATTGTCAGGTTTGCAGTGTTGCAGCCAGTGTGGCCTGCTAAAGCTACATGGTCTGAGAACACCTTCAATGCATTCCGCAAAAGACTGTGCAATATTATTACATAACTGTATACCTCACAACCTTCGCATAATTAATATTCCCACCATGAAAGGTGGACTGTATATGTGCCTATATGTATATCTATATGTACACCAATGGATGTTTATATGTATGTGTATATACACATATATATATATATATATATATATATATATATATATATATATATATATATATATATATTATATATATATCTATATATATTGAGAGAGAGAGGGTCATATTTACTGCGACAGATGTCTGGTGACAAAGCCATGGACTCAAGCTCAATGTTGAAAATGCATTGGCATCCCTTTTGGTAAGAACTCTGCTCCCATGAACTACCACATAGGTGGTAGTTCACTTAACACCGAAAGTGTGATAAGAGACCATGGGACACAGGTGGACAGTAGTCTCCCCTTTGATAATCACAGTGCCACACTAGTCATGTAATCTGTCCACGTGGCACACCTCATCACAAAAGGTGTGTCATCCAGGGAAAAATAGGTCAGTGTTCCCCTCTACTCATCACTCATAAAACCCATTATAGAGTACAATGCCCCATTTGGTATGTACCTCACAAGACAGCTACAGCAACTGGAAAGGCCACAGACATACCTCACAAAGAGTATTACCGGCCTCAAACAGATGCCCTATGCAGACCGTCTCACAAAACCACAGCTAGACTGTGTTGCAATACCGCCTACCCAGAGGTGACCTCTGCCTAACATACAATGCTATGTGCAACCCAGAGCTGTTGGACATGCTCCACATAAACAGATCACAATCCCTATGATCTACACGCTCTAGGGACCTAAACCTTGTCACCTCAATAAACAGAACATGCTGGAGGGATAGATTCCTATCTCAGAGACATCCCATACTCTGGACCAAACTACCTATCAATAGCAAACAAAGCTCCTCATTAGCAGTCGTCATGAATAATCCTGATTATTGGATGGGAGATAGGAAATACACCCCAGGAATCACCTCTGTGGCTTTGCTTGACAGGGGCACATGAAATTAAATTACATGGGTGTCAAAGGCCAGGGTACCATATGGCTAGGCTTCTATAGGCCCTAGGGCCAATAGCCTATTACCTACCTATGAACCGATACACACCCACATGTACTTGTTGCAGTAATTGTTATGTGAGGTTGACTGAGTGTGATGGTGAATGTGTTGGTGAATGTGTCAAAGTTGTGTATATGTGTGATAGCTTAGTGGGAAACTGTTTCTGTCATGGTATTTTGTGTCCTAGCTCTGATCCCATCAAAAGATGTGTATGCTATTGCTAGGCAGAAAAAGCAGTATGGCATATGGTCTGACGTAGTCCCTTGGTGTTGACTGGGGTGTGCCATTGTAGGCTAAAGCAGTACATGTATGCTTATTGATTGGTACTGCTGGTGAATCCAAATCCCGTATGAACTGTAGTACTACCTGAAGCTGTAGGCCTAAACAGCACAGTATGGTGTATGTCCACATTGCTTGGAACCACTGTTTTGTGTGTTCCCTGTAGTCCTCACAGATTACATACCTCAGGCATAAGGTTTTGAAAGTACTGACACACAGTACTGTATGGTACACAGGTAAAGCTCATCTGGGTTGCCATACCTTTGTATCTTGTATGTATGTCTGATGTGTGTGTAGGTATGCCTGCAGCATGCCCTCAGTCATCTGTGTGTGTTACAGGATATAAGTGCGTATCTAGCAACATGTATAGTCTAGTACAGCAGTATGCCACCTATATTCACGAATGTGCACATATGTTAGGCAGGGGTTTGCCATCAACAACTAGTGTGGTATACTGGTAATACTGTAACTGGACTTTACAATAATTGCACTGGATGACATATTTCTTAATGCATTTGCTTGATATATACATCCTGTGGCTAGGTGGTGCATTGTGTTGCATACAGTGTGCCATGTACTGTTGTATAGTCTTACATACTGGTTTCTCTTTGTTGCTGTGCAGAACATGGTTTAATATATAGAGTGTGCCAAGCACTGTCAGGCAATTGTGGGTTGAGCACTGATATGTTGTATTGAAAGTGTGTATCCTCTGACAGCCAATAGGTTGCTATATATGGCAGTTCAGTGATATCTGTACTTTAGAATGTTAAGTGTGCCACATGACTTGCTCATGCATATTGTTTCATTGTCTTCCAGGGTCATGGCCCACCATCGCAACCCTACCTATAGTGCAGCTAAAGAGGAACAAATAACAACTAGTCTGGTTCAGCACTACACCCTGTTGTTCTCAAGAACCAGCCAGGACCAGCATGAGCGGACTGCACTGTGGCAAGATGTTGTCCATAGGTAAATGACATAGGCATGCATAATCAGACATATGAGCAGGTACGCCATCACTGCAGTGATTTACTTAGACATGTCCGGCAGCGTGCGTCTGATGTCTGTAGACAACAGCTTGCCACAGGTTGTGGGGTAACCATCCACCCCCCCTCACCAGAGTTGAGGAGCTACTCCTGAGCCTGGTGGCTCCTGGCCAACAACAACAACAGCACACATGTATTATCATGGAGGCCGGAGCCACCCAGCAAGTTGACATGGAGCGTGCAGGTAACATGGCATATCTGCAGACTACTGTTACCTGTATTGGTCGATCGTGTATATGTGAGATGTGTACTGTGTAGTTAGAAGATGTGGAGCCTGGTGTTGTGCAATACTGATAATTTGGAACATAATCTGTAGGCCTGTGACTGTCAACCATTGTACTACTGTAAGACTGCAAACCCACAGTAGCAATGCCACAGTTGTTGCCACTGACAAACTGTCTCATATCCTTGTAGGTCCCTCTGGTGTGACAGCAAGGCAGCAGACCCATGCTGGTGAATGTATTCTACATTTAATATTGCAAATAAAATGTGCATATCATAGGTGAGGTGTAGGCCATGTACACATGTAACACACCTATGCATAATGAATGCTGTGCATGTCTGCTGTAAGACTATGCACATCTCAGTAACGTGAGTAGCTGCCTCAAACACATGCAATACACAGAGTATCCCACACAATTGTGGCTACACTGTAGTGGACAGTGGACAGTCAGAGTCGATACACATGCACACAACATACACAACTTTGTCATACACAGTACACGTTAATATGCTACAGATGGTGTATTACGACACCCGCTGTAAGGTCACACTCTAGTATCCCAAATGTCATCCACACAGCACGCATAATATACCTGAGGGGTAGAGGCCTATCATGGGGCAGTGCGACACTCTTCAACACATAACACATTCATGTTAGGCAATGCTCCCTATTGGGCACCTTACAAACCCATGAAACAACTGTCTGTGAAATGGTAAATGTAGCCATGGTACTGCAGTTCAGGTACAGCATGCTAGGTGCCAGTCTGGCACACATTAGTAACCTTGAGTGACCACATGATGCTGCATGATGATGGCTCATGGTACTACACCCCATCCAGTTACAGTAACCACAGTACTACACATAGCATTCATTGCTATACACCTCAGTGTTGTGTGTGTGCAAACATATGCACCTATACACAATATGCATAGCAATCACCATTTGCACAAAGTGACACATATATGTCTTGTAATGTTATTGAGTGTATAGGTCACATGACACACATTGGGTATGTGTGATGTTTAATGTTGCAGTTGTGTTGTAGCATGCCATGTCATGGCTGGCACTAGCATGTCCACAATATGTTCTACACTCACCATAACCACTGTACAATGGCTATGTTGAGTAATGGTATTCCATCAGGTACACATGCACCACTCATCCTGTGTGTATACATAGCATGCATGTGCTAAACCTGTGTCCACAATTATCTGCTAAAGACACAGACACTCTAATCAGAAATGAATATTTATGTGACACACAGATACACATCCAGCCATGGTATGTATACCTATGAGTGATGTTGCACAGGACATTGCAGAGCTTTTAATACTTGCACAGCAATGTTGTGTCCATGTACACATTGCATTCCAGGGTGAGGCCAATCACTGAACAACAACACACATGCATCAAAGCCATGTATACTGTTATTAGCAAGGACTGTCTACACTCGCACTGCATGCTGTTGAGCAACACACGTCCTGCATGCTGACACATGTGATATGACTGTTTGGCTTGTGATACTGTACCCCACCATCAACCGCTATTGAGTATGTTCTGGACTGCTGGTGGTGGTGTGTGTGTGTGTGTGTGTGTGTGTGTGTGTGTGTGTGTGTGTGTGTGTGTGTGTGTGTGTGTGTGTGTGTGTGTGTGTGTGTGTGTGTGTGTGTGTGCATGTGTTCATGTGTGCATGTGTGCATGTGTTCATGTGTGCATGTGTTCATGTGTGCATGTGTGCATGTGTTCATGTGTGCACGTGTTCATGTGTTCATGTGTGCATGTGTGCATATGTGCATGTGTGCATGTTTTCTGACATCATGTACAGGTCGTAAAGTGTGTTTCCTGTCTTCCTCTCACAGGTGCTGAGGTTGGGCTGGTTCACTGCAGCAGGGAACCTGATGTCACTGAGCCAAATAGTGATAATGAAGATACGTGTGTTGAAGCACAGGCATGTTTTCCAGGGTCTGTCATTGGGCCACCAATCAACAGTACACAAGTGTCCACCCCATCCATGCACACAGTCATACTGTCAATACATCCATCACCAATGCCCTTAGCTGAGGGACAGTCTACAGTCGGCATTGGCCAGGGCAGTGTGGTATCTATGGCACATGCATCCCGACACAGCAGCCATACCCAGATGTCTGGAACGGTACCACATAGGCAGATGTCCAGGGATTCTCATCGGAGCACTGCTGCTCATCATGCCCCTGGCAGACGTGCCACAGGTCTTACAACCTCACACATGTTCCAGGCTGTCATGGAGGCACAGGCACATATGGAACAGTACACCAGACAGGGACTAAGGGCAGAGAGGACACATAACACTGCTGTAATTGACAGTATCCGTGACCTAGCAGGTGCCATCCATAATTACACTGAGGTCACTGGTAGACGTTGGGGTGAGACATTAAATGTCCTCCGCAATGTCATGTCCATGTGTCAGGACAGTGCAGGATGGTTGAGACGTCGACATGGACATATGCCAGCAACATCAACAGCTGGCAGTTGCCGCAGATGTCCCTCATGTCACAGCTGCTCCCATAGTGCCAGTAAAAGCCCCAGCAATGTTGGGGGTGTGCTGTCCATAGACCATCCTAGAAGATCATGTGCACGTGGCTCTAAACAGTCCCAGCAGGGACCTGGGTCCAGTGTACATCTGTCTACCTCTGAGGATAGTACCCAGTCTGGCTTAGTACCTGATACTGTCAGTAGCACCCCTGCCAGGTACATGTACCGTATCCGTGGCCAGAGATGGTGATCTGTAAAGCCTGGCAGGTACAGTCTGTGGCTGTCCCACAAATCCTCATATATGGCAACCACATGGTGGAACTGTGTGCATGCAGACACACAGACACACATAAACCAGACACCTAGGGCTAACACATACCCGCACACATTACATCAACATTGGCCAATAGCAGTACTCTTGGCCCTCACACACACACATACACACACACACACACACACACACACACACACACACACCCACACACACACACACACACATGTCAATTGTATGGCTCAATGTAGGCCTCTAGCAAACCAACAACACACCCTGTGCATATGATGAAACCTGTGCCACCTCCTGTCATCTGTAACATTGATGCAGGAACAGGCTACCATGGTGCTGATGCACAGGGTGACTTTATAACAGTATAGCAATGTTAGCATGTTGTCAGCAGTAAAGTGTAATGATATCCTTGAAGCTTTAGCTGAGCAAGCATGATGCATTAAAGCTATGAGTGTCAATGTAGTATTGTTTACAACAGTGTTAGTTCCAATAGTGTATTGTCCACCCACGTACCACTTGGCTGATGTGTGTAGTATTGGCAGCATGTGTTAGAGAGTGGACAGTATGTGTGGGATGTGTGTAGCACAGATTTGCAGGTGTACATTTGTGAACATGGTGGAGGTGCACTGTCTGCATGTACTTGCATAGTGGACACATGGGCAGGGTGACATGCCATGTATTACACAGTAACACTCCATAGTTTCTATTGGTGGCCAATATGCATTGTACTACACACATTTTGGAACTTGAGTACACATGTGTGTATGACATGGTTTGACACTGTGCTGTGGGTGATACTGTTACTATCTGTCATTGTTTTGCATTCTGGTAGTATACATAACCTCAACAGCCTGACCATAAACAATTGTTAGATGATGTCTTGACAACTGACATACAGATGTAGGACACACAGTAACATTTGGATCCTTCAGGTACTATACTTTGCCAGTAACCAGTGGTATTCACCTTCAACCATTCCTGACACCACTCCTGTTTGGCATATAGCTCTCTTAGGTACAAGCAATCACAGTAGGGATATGTCTGTCCACATCTGGAAATGCATACTGTGGCCTATAATGCATTCTCCAGATGACACACACATCCTCCACAAGGGTATCATACAGACAGATACTTGTTGTCAAACCCATGCTGTAAAGCTACAAGCCAACTGAAGCATAGTCATCCACCTTTACAAAACATAGTATACCCACAGTACCACATATGTAGTAGCCACCAACATGTTGAACAGGTACCAATGTGTACATGCAGCCAAGTGTTACATCATCTCTTTTTTGGTAATCACATTTCCAAATGTATTTTGAAATCCCTCGGTGGATTACATAAGCAATAAGGGGTCTCCATGCATATCCACAAAGGTTGTTGTGCACCTATACTGAATAGCCATCATTGACAGACTTTCCTGCATTTGAACAGGTCTGAAATATACCTCAGCCATAAACCCTCACTCACACTATTCAATAGAAACCGTAATGAGTGTGTGTGACACGGATGACCTAGGCCAGGGATCACTGCAGTGGCTGGGCTTGTCACAAGCATACAGATGTGACCTAAGGTCTGGAAAGTGGCAGCACACTCTGGCAAATATAACAGATGTGTTCATGGAGAAAGCAGGTTTCCCACCTATGAAATAATTGAGGTCACATGTACGATATGTATTTGCCACACAGCTACCTGACATGTGCAATGCATATACTATTCTCATACTGATATGTCATACAGTAGTAAAAGCAAAACCCACAACACATTGACCAACAGTGTCACACACTCACCAAGTGCAGGATCCAAACCCCTACCCAACTACTTTATGACCATAAACCCTCACTCACACTATTCAATAGAAACCGTAATGAGTGTGTGTGACACGGATGACCTAGGCCAGGGATCACTGCAGTGGCTGGGCTTGTCACAAGCATACAGATGTGACCTAAGGTCTGGAAAGTGGCAGCACACTCTGGCAAATATGACAGATGTGTTCATGGAGAAAGCAGGGTTCCCACCTATGAAATAATTGAGGTCACATGTACGATATGTATTTGCCACACAGCTACCTGACATGTGCAATGCATATACTATTCTCATACTGATATGTCATACAGTAGTAAAAGCAAAACCCACAACACATTGACCAACAGTGTCACACACTCACCAAGTGCAGGATTCAAACCCCTACCCAACTACTTTATGATAATAAAGCAGTACACATTAAAACGACATGCTATACACATTACTGAAAGCTTTCCTTTCCACAGGTATATTTGTAGAATGGTGACATCATCAGACTTGACAAAGATAAGTATACCACTTTTAAGGTGTTTTAGTAGTCTCCAAAAAAAGGTTGCTTCTCTCCAAAGAGATCGCACACAAACACGCACAGCTTTCAAGTACAGGATTCAAACCCCTACCTAACGACTTTATGATACTAGAGGAGTACGCATTAACATGTCATGCTACACACATTACTGGGAGTTGTCTTTTCCACAGGTATATTTGTAGCATGGTGACATCATCAGACTTGACAAAGATGAGTATACCACTTTTAAGGTGTTTTAGTAGTCTCCCAAAAGGTTGCTCCTCTCCAAGAAGATCACACACAAACTTGTGTAGGATTCAAGCCCCTACCTAATGATACTAGAGGAGTACTCATTAACATGACATGCTATACACATTATTGGGAGTTGTTTTTTCCACAGGTATATTTGTAGCATGGTGACATCATCAGACTTGACAAAGATGAGTATACCACTTTTAAGGTGTTTTAGTAGTCTCTAAAAAGGCTGCTCCTCTCCAAGGAGATACACACAAACACACACACTTGTCAAGTGCAGGATTCAAGCCCCTACTTAACTACTTTATGATACCAGAGGAGTACACATATACACAACATGCTATACTCATTACTGTGAGTTCTCCTTTCCACAGGTATATTTGTAGGATGGTGACATCATCAGACTAGACAAAGTGGGTTACATTAGGTGGGCTACATAGAAGGAATTTCTAAACACTTTGGCCATGTGATCATCAAAGGAGAGTTTACTATTTACCTGGTTCCCCAGGGCCATAATTACTTTCTCCGTACATACTGGACTACCACCTATGTGATAATTTGTGTGCACTTTGTTTTATCCAAAGGGGATGACTATGCATTCTTTGGCATTCTGCTTGAGGGCATTGTTTTGACACCAGGTATCTGTCTCTCTATGACCCTTCTGGAGGTTGTCTGTGTTAGCCGTAGAGTCAATTATGGATCACAGGTAGCAGTCATCTGCAATCCTGTTCAGCCATACTCCTCCCATGCTTGCCTGTACCTCTGAGCAGTATCTACTGAATAGGTGAGGTCCCAGGACCAAGACCTGTGGGATGCCATTTGTGACTGGTTTAGAGTCGGACATGGCACCCGCAACTCTGAACTTGTGTGTTTGATCTGTGAGCCAGTTGCCCACCCATCCTGTGACATAGCTCTTAATGTTCAAGCTGGTAAGCTTGTCCATGATGACAGAGTGGGGAATGATGTTGAAAGTCCTTAGTGAGGTCCAGGTGGGCTGTGTGGACTACATTCACCTCCATCTATGTCCTTGGTAACTGTTTCAAATAAGTCAACTAGGTTTAGAAGGCAGGATCTGCCTTTAACAAAGCCATGTTGGGTAGAGTCCAGTGTCTGGAGGATCCCAATGTTTCTGTTTATGGGTTCCATGATAATTTGCTCCAAAGCTTTGCAGACCAGGCTGAGTAGACCTATAGGGAAATGGTTTCCAGGTTCTGTTGTGTCACCCCCTTTATGGAGCTGGATGACTGTTGGTGTATGCCATTCTTTGGGTACATAGCCTGCGGTAAGGTTGAGTCTGGACAGTGAATGTAGGTGAGGGTGTAGTTCCTTTTGGGGCAGGTGTAAGACGCAGCCTGGAACACCATCCATTCCCATTGATGCTGTGTTCTTAGCTTTGGAGAGGGCTGTCTTTACCTGCATGTCCATGAAGTCTGGGGATCTGCATTCTTCTGGGATGGACACAGGCCCGTTTGGGGATGATGGGGGGAGTTTGCACTGAACCTGTCCCCCAGGATGTGGGCAATGTAAGTTGTTTCAGTGTATTTCTTGCCATTTTTCAGTAGCTGACAGCATATTTGGAAGTTGCTACCTAAATGTTTGGTATAGCTAATGAAGGCTTTGTGGTTGTTATTCTTACATTCCTTGGCAATTTGTCTTTAGAAACTGGCTTTGGATTATTTTATGAGCGATCATTGTGTCTTCCTAATAATGATCAGTGATGCCTTTCCTTTTGTGAAGTTTGCTCTATCATGTGTTCATTTCCTCCTTCTGTTGTATAGCTTATTTATGGGCGATGACCACCAGATTGGTTTCTTATTTTTGGAGGAGTGTATCTTGGTTTTATTTGGGATGTCTCGATCCATGCATCCCTGTAGATGCTCATAGAATGCACTTGTAAATGATTCGGCTGATTGTATAGCATTATCTTATAGCAAGAGGGCTTTGGAACTTTCCACTTTGGTCTTGGGAAGTGTGCAGTTTGCTTTTGAAAATGTCTTCACAGTGGTTTCCTTGACTGGGGGGGGGATATGGATGTCCAGTGTGATCACTTTATGATCTGATATTACCAGTGAGGGGTTTATCTCTGTCGTGGAACACTGGTACTCCATGTTGGTGATGATCAGGTCCAGTATGTTGTCACCTCTAGTGGACATGGTGACCAGCTGTTCCAGGGCATTTGAGTTTTTAAACTCTAGGAAACATTGGGCAAAGGACGTTGTACACGAGTAATTCTCCCACTCAGTGTTTGGGTAGTTGTAATCTCCTCATATAATGGTGTTTGATAGGACCTTTATATTTTCCACTGTTCTCAGGAATACTGAGTGAGGTTTCTGAGACAAGGTAGGTGATCTGTAGCAGGCTACAATCTGATATGTAGCTTTGCCCAATGTTAGTTGCACTTGCATGGTCTCCAAGGCCTCATGTTGTGCCACTAACCTGAAGGTGTGGGTATCCATAAGGTAAATGGATACACCCCTTCCTTTTGTATTTCACTCATGGTTTTGGGGCCGAAGATCAGAGGGATTGTGAGTGTTTTACGTGGAGCATGTCCAACAGCTCTGTGTTTGACATAGCTTTGTATGTTAGGCAGAGATCACCTCTGAGTAGGCGATATGCTAGAGAGTACAGCTGGAGCATTTTGAGACGGTCTGTGTATGGCATGTATTTCAGGCCGCTAATGCTCTTTGTGAGGTATTTCTGCAGGCTTTCCAGTTGTTGTAGATGTCTTGTGAGGTACATAGCAAAAGGGGTGTTGTACTCTATTATGGATCTAGTGAGTGATGAGTAGAGGGAAACAATGTCCTCTTCTATTCTGCATGAGACACTTTTTGTGATGAGGTGTGCCACATAGAAGGATTTCCTGACTACTGTGGGGATGTGATTATCACAGGTGTGTCCACTGTCCACCTGTGACCCAAGGTCTCTTATCACACTTTCACTATTAAGTATACTACCGCCTATGTTGTAGTTCATGGCTACAGAGTTTTTACCAAAGGGGATGACAGTGCACTTTTTGGCATTGAGCTTGAGCCCATGGCTTTGACACTAGACATCTGTCTCAGTGAGGCCCTTTTGTAGGATGTCCACATCTTTAGTATTTACAATTATGGCTCCTAGTTTGCAGTCATCTGGAAACTTCATTAGCCACAGACCGTTCATGTTAAAGTTTACTTCAGGGAAGTAGATACAAAACAGAACAGGACCCAGGACTGGACCCTGTGGTACTGCACTCATCACTGGTCCAAAGTCATACTTGGAGTCTGCTACTTTCACAGTGTGTGTTCTGTCAGTGAGCCAGTTGGCAACCCATCTTGTGACATAGCAATTTATACCTAGTTTAGTGGGCTTATCTATAATTCCAGAGTGTGGGATGGTGTTGAAAGCCGTGGCAAGATCTACATAGGCTGTGCAAACCACCTTACCCTTGTCTACGGTTCTTGTGACTGCTTCAATGTCATCTATCAGGTTTAGGAGACATGATCTGCATTTTACAAACCCAACATGGTTGTGGTCCAGAGTTTGGAGATTACCATTGTCTTTTTTTTATAAGTTGTATGATGATACATTCCATGGCCTTGAAGAGCAGGCTCATCAGGCTAATGGGACGCTAGTTCTTGGGGTCCGTGGTGTCTCCACCCTTGTGTAGTGGGATAACCGTCATTGTGCACCATTCAGCAGGCACAAAGCCTGAGGTGAGGCTATGACTGAACATGGTACGTTGGTGTGGTGCCTGTTCATTCTGTAGTTTGTGTAGAACACAGCCTGGGAAGTTATCTGGTCCCATGGATGCTGTGATACTGGCTTTGGAGAGTGTTTTTTACCTGTGCAGCTGTGATGACAGCAGCTTTGCAGTCTTCCATTATAGAGATGTGCTCTTTCATGGGTTTGAGGGAGGTAAAGTTAACACTGATCCTATCTGCCAGGATGTTGGCAATATCAGTTGGGTCTGTATATTTAGTGCCATTGAGCTGTAACTCAGAGCAGATCTGAGTGTTGCCATGACATGGACCTGTCTGTTGGGCAGAGATCTCCTGAGTGGGCAGTATGCAACAGAGTACAGATTGAGTTAAATTTAGTCTTGTTGCATGGGGCAACTGTTTGAGGCCAGTAATCCTCTTGTTGAGGTACTTTATTGGTCTTTCTAGCTGCTGAAGGTGCCTAGTCAGATTCATCGCAGGTGTGTTGTGGCACTCTCTGACGGGTCTGATGACTGATGAGTAGAGGGAACCTCCTTTGACCTACATGCATAGACCTTGGCAGTTTGTGGGAACACATAGCATGATTTTCTGACCACTGTGTAAATATGTTTCTGGAAGCAGAGATGACTATCCACATTTGTCCATAGATCCCTTATTATCATCATCTCCATATTTAGGGTGTTGGCACCTATGTGGTATTTGTATGACTGTAGCTCGAGGACATAATTTTGACACCACATCTGTCTGACTGAGACCCTTTTTAAGGATGTCTCTGTTGTCCCAAACATCGATTAAGACAACTTTTTGGCAGTCATCCACTAGCCCTTGTGTGTTTGACTATATTTCTTAAAAGTATACACCAGACAGGAGGAGTCCCAGGACTGAGCCATGGGGGACAGCAGTTGTTACCAGCTTGTACAGGAGAACACAATTCTTACCTTGTGTGATCTATCTGTGCCCCAGTTGGCAATCCATCAGATGACAGACATATTTATGCACAGGTTGTTGATTTTGTGGATACGACATGTGTCTGGTATGTTGGCAAAGGGTTTTTCAAGGTCTATGTGGGACGTGTGTAGCTCATTTCATTGATGTATGTCCTGGATGACTGCCTTGTAAACAGTCTAGCAGGTTTGGGAACCATGATCTGCCCATGACCAAACCGAAATTGGTAGGGTTGGGTGTTTGTAGGCTCCCAATAGCTCTGTTTATGAGTTCCATCATGCTGGACTCCATGGCCTTGCAGATCAGGCTTAATAGGCTTATAAGACAATAGTTCCCATGGTCTGTTGTGCACCAACACTTGTGGAGTGTGTCAAACGTTGCTGTAACACATTCAACAGTTTCATATCCTGTACAGAGGGTGAGTCTCAACAGACTGTTCAGGTGCAGGCTCTGTTTGTTCTGGAGTTCATTTATGACACAGCTAGGGAAACAATGCAATCCCATAGATTCCATGTTTTCAGGTTTGGAAGGAGCTGTTTACCCATTCTATATGTGACATCTGTGCTTTCACAATGTCCAGGTATGATGATAGGGCCTTTTGTCAGTGAGAGAGTGGTATGTATATATGGGCCTGTCTGACAGGATGTTGACAATGTCAGTCATTTACAGTTTGCACTGACTCAGGGCAGATATGAGTGTACATTGCTATTTATGACATAGCGGACGGAAGCGTCATGGTTCTCTATGGACTCCTTCACAGATTCTTTTGCCAAAACATGGATTGGATAATATTTGGAGTGCACATTGTTTATTGATGATACTGATTGCAGGTTTATTGATATTCTTTGCTTTTTCACTTTCTGTGAACAACTTAAGTACTTGTGGTACATAGTTTGATTATGATAGGGTTCCAATATAGTATATGTGTCTGTTTTCATATAACTGTGTGCACAAGGCAGGATTGGTGAATAGTGACAGGTTCCTGGGGTGAAACATGCAAATGCCAGATATGTGTGGCCCACTGCTGTACTCAGACATGGCCTAAGTGTGTGAGCATGCCCAGTATGACCTTTCAGTGTGTTGCTGAATGAAATTCACTACATTTGTTGAAGTGTGTGAGCACGCCCGGTATACACATTTATACTATATGTGTGTGGAAAATCAAGTTGTATTTTTACTGCAGGGCTCACCTTTGTGTCATAACTCTACAGGGATCATGCTGTGCCTGCAGGGCTTCCATAAGACACTTTGCATAGACTTATCAACATTTCTACATACAGGGGGGCAGCTATTCTTTGTACATTTATACCCGGGGGCACTCCTGATTGTTACTGTGGGTGTACATAGGATGAGGGGTTCACCTGACACTTATACACATTTGCTAGGACTGCACTGCTATGTAAGGTACACCATTTCTGTCTGTACTGTTGCCTATCGTACTGGCTTGAGGCATACTACTGTACTACAGATCTTAGTGTTCAATGTCACGTATATTAGATTGCGACTTCATAGCCTACCCAACCCACATCACACCGCCTGGCCTGCTGTTCTCTGTCTGCATAGGCCTGTGGGGGAGGTTACCCATATGCCTCTTTAGGGTCATGATACAGCATTTCTTTGTGTTTGCATTAGTGTACAATTGTCCAGCTGTGTCTGTGCCAGTGAAATGCTGTCATGGCTTAGTGGTTCAGTACTGTCACTATAGTACACAGTATCCTGGGTTCGAGCCTTGTCACTGCTTTTTATTTTCATGCTGGGCAGACCAAACTGCTTAAGGAACAGTACAGCAAATATGAGCATGTTTACCTGACTTTGCTCAACTTTGCCCGACTTTGCCCAACATTGCTCAACGTTGCCCGACGTTGCGCTAGTTGGTGCAGGCAATTTTGTTTACATATACTAAATAGTGGTAAAAACTGCTTAGCACTGCTTTATATTGCTTAAAACATGGCAATCATGCCTCAGGTGGTGCTGCAGGGCTGCCTATGTCAGATGCACATAGTACATTCCCTATACATGTTTGAAAACAGGTAGTGTCAAGTTAGGCATCCCTTTTATTTTACGTGCGAGTCAGAGAGAGGTATCATTTCCAGGGTTCCTACTGAGCCAGTGTATGTGCTATGTTTTGCCTCTTTGCCAAGACCAAGGCATACTGGGCACACCTCCTTCTGCCTACTGGGGCAGGCTCAGGTTGTTCCTCCTCCGAGTCATGCTCTGCTTGTGATGGCCTTGGCAATGGTGGGGGGCTGTTTGGCCCTGCCCCATGCTGTTCCTGCTGCAGCTGTTTTCGCAGGATCATATTGTGTAGCATGGCACATACCATGACAATTTGGGTACATGTAGTTAGTGAGTACTGCAAGGGTCCACCAGATGTGTCCAGGCACTGGAACCATGACTTGAGCATCCCAAACACACGCTTGATTACATTTTATGTTTGTGCGTGTGCCTCATTATGGAATTCTTGTTCAGGTGTGTGTGCATTTTTGATGAGTGTCATCAGCCACGGCTCCAGTGTGTATCCAGCATCCCCCACTAGGTGACCGTCAGGGATGTCCCCATTGGCAAATGTCTGGTACAGCTGCATCAGATGCCAGATATGGGAATCGTGGTAGCTTCCAGGGCAGCCAGAACACACATTCAGTATTATGCCCTGGGCATTGCACACGACCTGGCAGTTGATGGAGGGGAAGCCCTTGCTGTTGATGTAGGACCTACCCAGCTCACCGGTTGATGCTTTGATGTGTATGTGCATGCAGTCAATTGCACCCACTACCTCAGGGTATTCCGCTATTTGCTGGAAGAGACGCATATTGCTGGCCAATGCCTCACGGGAACTGGGGAAATATACATGATCACCGACATGTGCTGACATGGCATTCAGGAACTGGTGCAGTACCCTGGATGCTGATGCCTGTGAAATCCCCATCATATCACCAGTTGGTCTCTGGAAGGTACCTGTTGCTAGTATTCTTAGGCCAACACATACCTTGGTTTCCACTGGGATGGATTCCCCTCTGTTGGTTCTGTGTGTGAGGTGTGGCCTGCACAGCTCAACAATTTGCTGCAGGAGGTCTCTGTCCACTCTATAGCACTCCACTATCTCCAGCTCATGTAGCCCCTGGTAGGTTACCTGGGTCTGTACACTCTTCTCCGTCTCCTCACTGTGGGTTGCTCAGCAGCATTCGCAATGGCACCACCCTCAGCATCTTGCACATGTTGCCTTTTAATAGCAATGGCAGCCCCTAACATTTTTTTGTCTCAGTTAAGCTTTTTAAGTTTTCATTCTCATTGTATACTGCAGTGTTGCAGTGTTTTTGAGAAAAACATGGGGGATTGTTGTTTGCAGAGTTTTAAGTGCTGGGCTGGGCTGGGCTGGGCTAGTGTACTGCCTGTGTAATTGGCTGATTCTGATTTATTTCACCTGGCAGCTCTGCTAGTTCTCCTTGGTTAACTTCCTACTACTTCTTTTCCTTCCTTTTCCCTTTCTGTTCCCACAGGGGCAGCGCCAGGCAAACAAGCACAAACACGAGTGCAAATTGGCGCACACAGGCTTACACAGGCTTACACAGGCTTAGGCGGGTGCACACGCGTGCACACAGGCTTAGACAGGTTTACAGGCATGCACACGTGCACAGATGGTGTAAGCATGTTTGCAAGAAATTTCAGTGATATCCATGGCGTACACCTTCGGTTTCCGGGTTTCAGTTAAGACAACTGTTGACATGCCTCTTCCAATCCTGAGTAACTCACAGCAAACACAAGCCACTCTGCTACGCTTAAACATCGGAGATCAGGGGGAAAATTTGATTTTTATTAATTTTCAACAGATAAAAAGGCCAATGGCCTTATATTTGGCCATTGACATGCTTCCTCATCTGGATGCATCCTTTATTTGGAGCTGTCATAGCTCTGTTTTGCTATTTGCAGAACGGTACTACGTTACCAACGGAGCACATTTCTGCAAATAACTCTACTCTTCCACGGACAGGTTAGTGTTTCCTGGATTGCAAATTTACCTAATTTGCAGAGCATTCAGCAGCAAATGAGGTAATTTGCATAACATAACACTGTCCATGCAAGGGTAGTTTTAGGAGCTCTCATGCACGCCCCTGCCGGCTGTTGCTGGATCACTCGGCAGACATATTGGCTGTCTGCCGGCTTACACTACTCTTAGACTCCATTTAAGCCTTCGTGAATTTGGCCCATTATTTTTTGCTTGATTCTGAGTAGTATTTTCTTTTACCCTGTACTGTGGCTAAAGGGAGCATTGTCTGGGTAACAGGAGACCAGTGAAATGTAACAAAATGAGTTAAGTAGATTTTCACCATCAAAACATTGGTGAAGCCTGCAGTAATAATTATTTCCTAAACATCAATATGCACCTTTACATAGACAAACTTAGAAGTTCTTGCCACCATTTACAAGAAGTATTGTATAGTAAAAAAGGACAAATTACAGTGTGCAAAGAGCATAACATCGGGTTCATGCCAATGCATAATGCAAAATTACCTGAAACAATGAAGGTTATTGACAACAATTGTTCTTGCTAGCTGGATCATTTAATGTCAAATTTTTGCTAGGGACTCACTCATTTTGAAAATAAAATGTTTCATATCTTTATTAAAGTTTTACATTCTACTTGTTAACATCAAGAAGAATAGTTAGGTTATTTAAAAGCTAAATTATTTCTTTGTACTTTTTATGTTTTACTTCTAATTGTTAGCAAAGAGTTAAACATTATAATATTTTAGATAATGGGTGACTTGTAGATCGGAACCCTGACTGGAGAACAAACGCTCTCCAGGAGGGTTTTAATCTATATGTAATGCCCTCTGAAAAAAAGAGTCAACTGTTCCACAGCAGCATATCAAGTGCCGTGGAGCTTGGACTGAAAATAACCTAATGGCTGCAATAATTTTACTCTTGCTAAGCAACACTTTTGCTGTTCAGTGAGTGTAAAATAAAAAAAGAAAAGAAAATTAAAATAAAAATGTGTGTGTGGTGTGTTTATGTTTGTGTATGAGAGTGTATGCATGTATGAAAATGAGACAGAGATCGATTGAGCTATTATTTTCCACTCGCTAAGCAGTTTAGTTAGATTAAAAAAATGAAACAGAAAGACATTGTGTGTGTGTGTGTGTGTGTGTGTGTGTGTGTGTGTGTGTGTGTGTGTGTGTGTGTGTGTGTGTGTGTGTGTGTGTGTGTGTGTGTGTGTGTGTGTATAATGTATGTTTGTTGTTTGTTTATGTTTCTGTCTGCATGTATGAGTGAATGCATGCATGTAAATGGAAGATTGTGTGTGTGTGAGAGAAAGAGAGAGAGAGAGAGAGAGACACTGTGAAGAGTGAAAGCAAATGACCAGTGGCAGCAGCAGTTATGGAGGTTTGCGTACCTCTCAACCTCTTAGCTCAAAATGTTTGGATAAAGCCGAAAATAATGGGGGGGACGAAATACTCAAAATAGGAATATATTTTAAATATTGCTGTTATAAAATCACAAAGTTATTTGAGTAGTAACATTTGTGTTAGCATGCACTTTCCGAAGCACGTATTGGTTGTTTGTGTGTGTGTATGTCTGTGTGTGTGTGTGTGTGTGTGTGTGTGTGTGTGTGTGTGTGTGTGTGTGTGTGTGTGTGTGTGAGAGAGAGCGAGAGAGGCAGAGTGAGATAGATCAATCATTAGCAGCAGCAGTAAAGAGGTTTGCATACCTCTCTACCTCTTAGCTAAAGAAATCTGGATAAAGCCTAACATAAAGCAGGAGCAAAGGCTCAAAAATAGGAACAGATTTTATTTATTCCTCTTATAAAAATGCAAACTTGCTTAAATAATAGGATTTGTGTTAGCATGAATTTTTCTGAAGGAAATAAAGTCTGAAACTCAAATGTATGGCATTATTTAATGACTTCAATCCCCAATGACTGGCAACAAACCAAACATTAGAGGAGTAAGGGTGGAGGTTGGCTTAATGAATAAGATGTTTTCCTTAGAAACACAAGGTGCAATGGTTGATTCTCACTGGGATACTTGCTAAGGCTTAAAAAACCCAAAAGGGCAGTTTGCCTAGTACTAAATGAACCAAAAAAAGTAAAAATTTGGATATATTTTTTTTTTTTTAAATGTTATGTTTTGGATGTAAAATGCTTCCTCCAATAACATTTACATATAGTACAGCAAGTCAGGCAGATGAACTATTTTACATCAAAAATATATTAAAAATAATATAGTTTATGTCTTTTGGCTTTTCCCGGCTAGGGATCGCCACAGCGGAACTCCGGTCCGCTAATGATTGGCAGTAAAGTTTTATGTGCTGGCTTGCCGGGCCTAACGTACAACCTTCAACGAAGGAACGCCCATTCACGCATGTCACCACACAGAAGACACTCTAACTGAGAATCGAACAGGCAACGTCTAACTGTGAGGCGACAATGTTACTGCAGCACCACCACCGCAGTACTAATAAAAAAAAACAAATAAGTAAGTAAAACACAACAATTTTACAGTCAGCCCATTCTCCAAGTGCAATAATGCCCTCAAGGGTGTGTGTGTTACTGTGCAAATAATGCCTTTCCATGGGTGTAGAGGCCGTCAGGCTTCATAACATCCCTGGGCGGGCATATTTTACACAGTAACACACACCCTGTTGGGCATTATTGCATAATACAACAGTTCCATGTTACATGGCATTCCAAGCTTCTTCTCTATAGCTGCTCTCCATCTGACTGTAACTGAATCCAGGCACAAACCAGACTTTTAGCTGCATTTAGCAGGCATACTTTACCATTATCTTATTAGTTTACTCCTTGAAAACTAATTCACTGATTGTTTTCTGCAAGGATTCTGATGTCATGAAAGCTTCACTTCCTGCTGCCTTATTTTAACTGTCCCTGTTTCAGTCCCCTACCCTTTCCCCTTTCTTACACCTGCATCCTTTCCTTTACAGTAAATGTCTCCATCCCTCATACTTTTGTTTGCATTTTGTTTGTCCCTGAGCCTGCCAACTATCAAGCCTACCCACAAAAACTCCCTCATGTTTATTTTCCTGGAGAGAAAGCCAACCAAAATGACTGTCATTCAATGGGCTGCATTGATACACCCCCAATTATCCTGGCTTGTATGTCTACAGATGTGCGTCCTCCACCCCATGCACTGATGAGTCAGAAAATCACATTAATGTTTAATAAATATATGACTCCTGAGCACATAAAAGCTACCAATCCCAATATTACTTACCTATATTATGTGTAACATCTATTTTTCTAGACAATAGTATAACCTACCCGATTATTTAAACACTGTAGTATTTCAGTCATTACCTTTAGCTATCCCAAAATAGATCATAGAAATCTATCAAACAATGTCTTCAAATTAACTGTATTAGCTTTAAACATACTGTAAGCTTCCAAATATCTTAAACATTAAGTTTGCCCACTGAATGCAGCATAGAAAAACTTTATTTTTACCATCATATTTACAAACTGAAATAAACTGCTGGGAAAAACACTTTATTGCAGAGCTACATCAGGTGAGTGAAAAACATACCTTCCCACCATAAACTTATTTTTCAGAATGTTACCAAAGATAGACACACCTAAACAAACCTAAAAGTAATAGTCATCACAGAATGCTGGCTCACAAACGACTCTTGTTTCTTCCATCATATAACTCAAAACTACCATTATTGCTCTAACATTGGGACAGGAAGCAAAGTAGATGGGAGTATTTTATTATTAATAAGAAATTATGACAACGCCTCATCAAAACAGGTAAGCAAAAAAGTAAAAGTACCTCTGACAGCAACCCCATTTCTACACATGTTCAAACAGTTCTAGGAACTCATACCCAAATATTTACTATCACTACATTACTAGACTGTACTCTATCAAAAATATTCAAGGTTGTAATGTCCCCACTTTCAGCCAGTAATCAAGGAGTCTGAATCCTCACCACTGACACTGGAGAGGGACCTTCACTTGGAATATAAATGGATACACTCAGTATTTCCAGGTGCAGACCTCTCTTTCCCTTAAGAGCATACAGGGAACACAGTCAGTCCACGGTCTGGGTTTCTTTATATCTGTACCCTCTAGGTCCCCAGGAAGACTCCCGACTGGTAGAGCTATAGTGTTCAGACCTCAGTCGACTGTCTAAGTCCCGCAGCACCCTCTCTATGAAACTAGTGCTTCATGTCCCTGCCCCAAGCAGCTGACACACACACAGACACAGACACACACACACACACACACACCTGGAAAAGACTGGCACAGATTACCCACTTTACCAACTTTGTCCAGACTATAAGGTAGAATCATTCCCACTGATCAGTTACTGTAATGCTCTTAAAAGGGTATCCAATTATGCTGAGTGAAGTTAATATTAGTACAAATGGTATTACTGACCAAACAGCAAGGCTTTCAAGAGTGGCCAGAGTTATCACCAAATAAATATGTGCAAATACTCTCAAAACGTAAATAGTTTCCAAAAAGGACCAGCCACAATGAAAAGTTTAATATATTTAATAATAAATAATAAAAGAACATGAATATTTACAGCAAATGCCAGAGTTTCATGTCACAGGAAATATTGAAAATAACACAACTGGAAAGAGTCACACAGTTAGAGAAAAAACAATGCTTAACTATATTTTCCTGACTAACCTAAAGAATTACTATTCCTACTTACTGAATAGAGCAAGGCAAGATAATGTGGGTGAATGGTCCTTTTTGTCAGATCCAAGACAGAATACAGAATGCTGAGAGCAATCTCCTCTTAATATCTAAATATTATTTCTGGCTTACAGACTGAAATCACACACATCTCGCCATCTGACTCCGTTTCCTGCACTATATCCCATCACTAGAAGATATAAGGATTTAGCACTGTGTGTTACCATATACGCAGAGAGAGCATTGTTCAGATGTGGCACAGCTGCTGGAAGTCATAAAACCATAAAACACTGTCTTTCTTCCTACAGGAGCTAATGAACCATACCTTTTACAGACATTGCATCTCTGGCATCATTCAAAACAGTGTGATAACATCTTTATGGCTTAACCCTTAAAATAATTTAATTTCAGATATATTTTAAAGTTTGTGATTAACCACTTCTCCTTCACTCCTCTGTTAAACATACATTTAATTCAGTTACAATAATACATGTACATTTCTTTTCCTTCTAACAGGGCACACTGTTGATACATTTTAACACAAGCAAACCACACAAATACATTTTCAGCAAAAGCATCTGTACAAATCAGCTTGATATACAAATTACATATAATTCTTTACAAAATTCCAGCTAGCTGTGCTGGCATATGTTACACATCCACTGCCCCATTTCTTCTGGCATCGCTGGCTGTATCTCTCATTGTCACAAAGGTACTTATAAAATACTTGATCTTTCTAAAAAGCATAAACTAATTATTCTGGTTGGTCTTAACGTCTACTGGAAAGGCCAACATAAGAACTGCTGGTTAGATACCTCCTTTTAATAACAAATAGTCACTGAAGGTACCAGACCAAACTCTGGAAAAGTGAATACATATTCTTTGATCTAGTAGTTACAAATATACCAAAGCCCGTATACACTGCCTAAATAAATGAATGACCCCTGTCCTATGCTGTCAGCTTGATCTCTAAAAACTAATAAAACCCTTTACAAACTATCCTAACTTAAGGCCTCCCCAAACAGCAATATAAACACAGAAATGTTGAATTATCAGTATTACCTAAAAACAAAATGGGTATATATCATATATATTGTATAATATATAGATATTTTATTATAAGTAATTATAATTAAATATATCAAAAAGTACGAAATAAATATTGGCTGCTTGAAACGCTTCCCCTGTATAACTACAAGAAAATGTCAAATATGAAATTGGGGCAGCGAAACAGCAGATAAGCCAATGATGTACACGATATCAGCGTCAAGAAGATAACAGTTATTAATATATTGTTAGAAGGATAAATTACATATGTACACATATATACAGTATGAATTTGCTTCTTTGCATATTGTCAATAATAAGGAAAGTTTTAATATTAATATTTTATGTGTAATTTATATGTTTAATTGGTACATCTGCCTTGATATTTATATAGTGTGTACATATTTTAAAATGTTTATATGAAATAGATTTTATTAGCACAGTTAGATATTACCAAATATATTTTTTAATTGTTAAAGCGCATGGAATAACAGGATATGAATAGATGATGGAAAGTGATGTCATTATCAAAAAGTATTTAAATGCATTTTGATTTAATTGTGTAATTACTAATGGCCTGATGAAGCCTTTGGGTGAAAGCGCTTGCCGTTCTTTATTTTCGAATAAACATCTACTTTGAAACAGTCGTTTGGTCGATCCATTGGTCTAGAAGAAGCATTTTTTGTAGTGAAAAACTATTGCCGTGTTGGAGTTAATGTGAGCAGCACTGGACACGCTCATAGTTATATAGTGGATTTATTGACCAGGACGAGTAATGAGGGTTTGTTGGAAGTTTTGTTCTTCCTTAACTGTTATCTTCTTGACGCTGATATCGTGTACATCATTGGCTTATCTGCTGTTTCGCTGCCCCAATTTCATAATTAAATATATAACAGTTAATATACTAATTTAAATTAACTTTTGAAAATTCATAACAAAGCAAACACTAGGGGGCACACTCCATAAACTTTGAGGAATCTGGCACAATGTGCGATATCATCGAAAAAGCTGTTGATAACCCAGCAGGATGTAAATATGCCTCAGTGAACTTAGAAAATCTCAGCACATAACAGAGCTAAGTAGCAGCAATGGCGCACTGTCTAGCAGTCACAGTCATGCTGTAAGTCATGAAAAATGTTTCATAAGGCTTGATGCACATTAACAAGGTTATGGAAATTATGGTTATGGAAATTATACTATCCCAATGTACACTGTATGATATTCATTAGTAATACATACCTTCTGCAATATTTCCAGTAAACTTAAGAGACAACCATAAAATATCTCTGCACATCATTTACTAATAAAATATACGTTCTAGCACATACAGCTTCTAACAGAATCTGTAAAATGCCTAATAAGATAAATAAAGGTCACAGCCACTTAGCCACAGCTAAGAGAGGGACAGTCAGAGGGGCATTGTGGTAATGATTTCTTGTGGGAATTGGCTTCACTTTTTTTTAAGAAAAGAAGGAAGGCAAAGACAGGGAAAGAGGAAGAGCAGTTCTTATGTTGGCCTTTCCAGTCGACATTAAGACCATTTATTTATTTATTTATAGAAGAGCTGGTATACACAACCAATATCACAAGGCATGACAGACAAAGATTAGACATAAACAGTAATGGAAGGTAAGGCACACACAGATGGCACAGTGTACAACCATGGGCAATAAAAGTTGACAAATAGAGTGTGGTTGCATACCAGCCATAGTGAAATGCAGAAATGCATATGTACCCCATGCACTTTTATGTCACAACATGTTAAACTGTGTAGCAGTCATACCTCAATGTGTAAGACTGATGGCATTTGAGTGTTGTACAGTAATAAATAGGGATCACAGTTCACATTGGATACTGAATCCAGTACCCAAGGAGTTTGTCAGCAGTGCACGTATAAGCCAAGCAACAGTGCAGGTGAGCAAATGCCCAAGAAATCCTGGAATATACCAGCAGGGGGCAGAAGAGAACCTCCCACCATGCATGTCACAGGCAAGCAACCAAACACAGCGCCAAACAGCAGACAGCAGTACTGTAGCAAAGTAGCAGACTGGCTGGTAATTACACCAGTAGGCATACAGAGCCCAAACAGATGAGGAATGGATAGTGTATGTCACAGATATATGCCATATCGAAGGCAGCACAAAGGTGTATATACATATATATATATATATATATATATATATATATATATATATAGATATATAGATAGATATCTCTATAGCTATATACATCTGTCTATATATATATATATATATATATATCTATATATATATATATATATATATATATATATATATATATATATATATATATATATGTATATATGCATCTATATATAGAGAGAGAAAGAGATATGAACTTCATTGGCCTAACAGGATAATATTGAAAAGAAATGCCGATACACATACACACAAATTACATTGAATAATATGCATTCATAAATCTACAATTAAGGGTATATAACAATTATCAGGTTGTGAAGTCCAAAAAAGTACCCTGGTTTATATGATGCACAAAGTATAACAAGAACAAGGATGTAGTTCAAGCAATAGCCAGGAACTTGTGTGCATATGTCCTACATCTGTCTAATGCCCCTAGAGTTGGCACAAGTTGATCGTCTAACAAAACAACTACACGAAAATGAATAAGAATTCCAAGAAAGGTAAACATATACTTTGCATACGTGGAAGCTATATGACATTTCTACAAAGGTGGAAGAGAGGTGGACAACATGGGCCCACATCAAGCAGGACATGGCCACTAAGCAACGCAGGCAAACAATAAAGCAAACAATACTATGTAAGGGGACACATTGCAAATGCATGTGTACTCCACATAGGGTGGTGTTGAAGTCAACCCAAACTACATTGAAGTGAATGGCCAATGTATGTTAAATGGGCAGACTGCATTGCCAATGTCAGCAAAAATGGCAGTTTATAAATCACACACACACACACACACACACACACACACACACACACACACACACACACGGACACACACACGCCCACACACACCTACACACACCTACACACACACACACACACACACACACACACACACACACACACACACACACACACACACACACACACTATTGTACAATCATATCCCAGCAGCTGGCATAGGCAAACAAGCTAAGAATCAATATCATATACACATATATACTATCATGCTAATGTAAAACAACATGTGGAATAAACACGAGAGGTAACATAGCTATCTCTGACCATGGGTATGACTGAACAGAGGACAGTCCTGTGAACAACATTTCAACAATTAACATGAAATCAATGACTGGTCTCAGTCCCAAGGTACAATGATGTTTCTGTATTGATCAGAATATGTGCAGAGACCGCGACATAAATCAGTGCATGCTTACTGTACATCATTTGCCAGAATGTGCAAATTCATGTGAATAAGTAATGCATGCTGAAATGTAATATACGTGAAAGTAGCTATACTGCAATGTTACTGAATAAGTCATCAGTACCATGATGTATACATGAACAATACATTGATGGTCCATGCACTCAGTAAAGTAGGATTGCCCATATGTAGCAGACACATTTATATGATACAACATGGCATCATCATTACCAGTACATGCCACACACAATGCAAGTATGCCAGTGTGAGAGTACAACAAATGTCATCCAAAACACAGGGGCAAGGACATGTCCTTCTATTGTTCAGACACCACACAACAACTAACAAATCATAACCATACCACTGTGTTGTTTGTGTTATTTGTGGAGTATGGGCAAAATGTTGCTTGCAAGTTGCTGTCAATCCCACACATGTATAAAGTGGTACTCCTGTAGAAGTAGCAGCATGTTTACTGCCAAAACTTATGGACAGATGAATGTCGAATGAAAGACTAATGTTGTAATGCGTGTCATGCATCTATTTCAACATAATGCTAAATATCATACAACATCTGCAGTGTACATTTGGTTGTGTATCACATAAGCATGGCAGTAAAATGCTATGCATGCACAAGGGTGCCTATACAGTCCAATCACTTATATGGCAAACACTGTGGCGGCAGCATTACACAAGTGTATCTCACAGACAGTACTTAGGGTCCTGATAAGGATGAGGATTTCCCAGGCTATTTCCCTGAATAAGTCCTTTCCAGCCAGTGCCATATCTTGGAAAAAACTCCCTTTCATATCCCTCATCTGTGTCTAAAAGACATCAGTCATAACCTCCCAGATCTGTTCCCAATAATTGTCTTGTGGTGCTGCTGGACAGCATCTCCTCTGAGATGCAGTAGGGATGGCAGCATGTGAAGGTCCCACTTCCTCATCATTATCAACATCATCATCTCCATCATGATTGTCATCATCCATTGAAGTACTCGGGCAGTGGTCTGGCATACGCTTGTCTCTGACTTCTGATGTGTGAGCATCCACAGGTCCCATGCTGTGTCAAGCTGAATCACAAGGCAAGAAAAAAGTACATATGCATACCTGCTACTATATGACTACATAACATATCCACTGTGACACAATGCAGAGGCAAAAAACAGTCAGTATGAAACCTTAGAATAAGGCGTACCCATAGTCAGGTATACCACCATATGTGATGTAGATCATTAATCAGAACCATAACAATGAAAACCACATGTCTATTAAGCTGCACATTCCTGTGAAAATCATTGTTGACATTAAACATAAATTGATGTGCACATTTGAAACCTAACATACATTAAGTACTATCCCACTGACGTGATGTCTACATATCAGAATAAAGGCATATTAGCATACACTGCAAGTGTCATTAAAGTTACATTGCCAGATGAAATGGCCTACAATGTAGGAGAAGTATAATAAAAATAATTGCTGCTAGCAGATGGATCTTCATGCACACAACATATTCCATATGTCCTATTATCTATATGTGTGGATTTTTTCAAAACAGCCCTATGTCAGGGCTACTGTATCCATCACAGAGAGTATGACATGGTTACTCTAAGCCATGCCATGGCATGCATTACACAACTTACCAGTAGAAATCTTGCCATTACCTGAACAATTGTTTATCAGCCATCATTATGCATGGCATGCATGTGCACAGCCAGCACACTTACATATCCTGGTATTTGAAGAAAAGTATGTTATGACACTGTGACATGCAACAGTGACAAAAGTTTACTTCTTGCAAAACAACACTGTGAAAATGACAACATAACACAAGTACTGTGACCTGCAGTGCTTAATACTTTTGATGTATGCCTCACTATATTGACCAGTGAACTTTCTGAGAAAATATCAGTATTTTCATGTTTCCTGTCTTATACGTGTGCCTTGCACATTTATGTTGGTGTGTGACTGTCAACTGTAGCCCAAGTGTGTGGATGTAATGAATCATGTGAACAATCACTAATTAACATATTGATATAATGAAGATACAGTGAGATAACAATCTAGTGGGAAATATAGAAAACATATGCAAAAGAACTGAACAAGGCAACATGGTCATTGGCTGACCAAATATCAAATCTTTGGAATGCAACACACCTTAACAATAATGGACAATCATAAACACAGTGACAGCATGTGACATATTACAACATTATTTCTGTCCTACAAACAGTATTGTCTGTCTATAAATGTATCAGTGCCCTACATATTATCAGCAGTCACTATACATTACCCTGCAAATAACAAACATCATGAAATTGATTACTAATTATGTAACAAATAATAATAAACAGGAATACTTATGCCCACAACTATCCTTAAAAACAGGATGCAAGTGTGTTTCAACCAAACCAGCAAAAATGTTGTAGGCAGATACAATATCCATGTTGAACTGAAGCGTACATCAGACATTGTCCAACGACAACAGTGTGAACACTGACACAGCAAATGCCCATTCAATATGTGAATAGGCAGGCTATGTACAGCAGATCAGTCACTAAGCACCACATACAGTATGCCAACACTCACTTTACAAACAACAAGCAAAGCACTATTAATTTGCATGTGAAAACTAACATTCTAAAGCACTGTGACAGTAACACATAAATGACTGTCACCTAGGTTGCGATGTACAATTCAAAACATTATCTTCAGCAAACATGGCTTGCTGCTAACTCATAACCAAACATATTTTTTATGTAATTCCTACTTGTAGTTACAGGGAATTCATTGACTATGTGCAGATTCATGATGGGTTTTCCTGGATTAGAAGTAGTATAAATAATAATGCAAATAACAAAAAAATCTCTGACAATGATTAGATGTATTTTATTTAGAAAATGCAAACATGTAAGCAACATAACTCTCTAGCTGTGCTCTTCCTCCAGCCTGTGCATTAGTTCAATGCACAGGTCCCAATTCCTAGTGCAGTCTTCATCACCTGCGAAGAGTAAAAAGCATGTATGAATGATGTAGGTATAAAATAACATTGATATGCATTGATCAACTCATACTGTCTAACTTTTATATTGAAAAACATTTGCATACACGGTTTTGAATGCTTCACACATTGGAAGAGAAATGAACACAGATTGGAGGACATGAGATTCAAACCTGCAAATTTAACTACATTCATACTCTAACCATGACACCTGCTTGCCTAGCTAATCCCATCTTAGGTGCATAGGCAAGTGCTAGGATAGCTCCCTTGTGGGCCATTTTTAGCCTAGTGAATTTTCCTTACAAAGGAAAGAATGAAACACTGCATATTGTGTCTAGGATGTAAACACAATTACTATTATACTGACATACAAGTTAACAGAACTTGCCTGAGAATGCATGGAGGATATGCAGTTAAACAAATTAGAGGTATGAATGTGCAGGGATGGGCTAGTACTATAGATCACGTCTTATGCTTTACAAGATGGTTAAAATAAAGTACAATGTGCTGTGCATTTAAGAAAATACAACTGCAAGCATGAATGCATGTCAGCAAAGTGGTCACACAAAAACCCAGCTGCAAAATGTCATGCCTCAGACAGTGGAACATTGTCAAGTAACACATAGCTGGTCTTAACAGACAACTACACATTCCTGTTTATCACATACACACAGACATAGTTTGGGTGTGAGGACTTAAAATATATGCATGCATTTCGGGTTCCAGTGTGTAGATCACTAGAAGATAGCCCGTGAGCTACAACGCCGAAACAAGAAGGCCGTGGCACTGCTAGACCATAGAGCAGTGCGGCCAAAAGTGAGATATGCCATTGGAACCCATGTTGGTGGGAAAACAAAGAAACAGAGATAACCCCTAAAGCAGCTACGTGGGCGCCAAACCAACACTGTAAACAGGTGCGAAATGCCAACAGCACATCAAGACAAATTAACGCAAGTAAAGCTGTAAAACCACAACCGCTCCACGTGTACACACAAAGCACAGAAATAAATAAAAAAAGTAAAGTAAAGCAACTTACCTGTAGATCAGCAGAAGTCCTCACAAACCCACACACTAAACACTCCCAGGAAGCAAGTAATATAATCCATAGTAGCTGCAGCTGCAGTAGAGTGTTTGTACATGCACATTTTCAAATAGCATGTCCCTGTTAATACAGTCTGTGATTATAACATAGCACTAACAGCCCTGAGCTATGCAGAATATATGTAACTGAAATACCACACATATGTGGATATCCAGCAGTGTAGTGCAACAGACACATGAGTTTAAGACTTCATATCCCTCAGAAAGCACATGCTACTGTAAGACCTGTTGGTGTAACAGCAACCAAGCATGTCACAGCATGATAGACATAATGTGCCAGTGAGTACCACTGTTGGGAATATTTCCATTCCATGCCCAAGACATAGTGATGGAGAGGCATGACTGCAACAAACAGCACCTGTTTTGCTAGAGCCCCCCTAGTGCAATGGCAGGTGGGAACATGGAACTCAGACAAAAACAGACTACCAAGCCAACAGCAGGGAATAAATATTGTAGTAGGGGAGCACTGTCAGGCAGGAGTGTCAACCCTACACCTAGTCCACAGCAGCATGTGTGTATTGCAGGGGCTGGCAAACCCATCCATTGTTTGCTGGAGCTGGGGTACAGAAGTATGCAGGCCCACATAGGCAGACAAGGTTGCAACACTGAGTAACTTCCCTATGTAACCTCTGTCACTGAAACAGAGACTAGGCCCCACACCCTGATCGGCCAGCAGGAACAGCTGGGAGTTAAAGGGAACCTGTTCAGTACACATAGAAAGTGTGTTGCAAGCAAGTCGTGTAGATGCTTACCACACTACAAGCACTTGTCAGCCCCATGGCTGTGTAAACTGCACATAGTGAAACCATAGCAGAATGGGTAGTCAAAGCAAGGTGGAGTACAGACAGCTGCACAGGGAACTGTGGCAGGCAGCACTACAACACAGGGTACAACACAGGGCAGTGTACAGCAAGTATTGTAACATCTGATAGTGACTTGTACCAGTGATGTCTCTACATCCTGTTCCCAGCTACACTGGCCGTGATGGATACGGAGAGGCCATCAAAAAGTGGCATTACCATGATGGAATCTATGTTCCTGTATAGCCCTGGTCAGCTTGGCAACAGATACAGCACAGTGCCCAGCCAATGGGGCAAACCAGTGCTGGTAGTGGAGGGATACCTCTACCATTTGGAGTGTGAAGTGCCAACTAAACGGTACTGGGCATGTATCGAGCGGAGAGTACAGGCCTGCAGAGGTCATGCCATCACTGTTCATCAGGATGAGGGGGAGGAACTGCTGAAATCACTGCCACACCAGCACGGGCCAGATGCAACAATAGCCCAGGTTGCTACACTGTGAGCAGAACTGCAGCAGAGGGCAGTAACCGGCAATGACTTGCCAAGCTTGGTAATGCAGAGTGTCCTAGGCTCAGCAGATGAAAATGTACTACAAGAGATGCCTTGCCGTGCCACCCTGCATCATAGCATAACCAGGGTACGGCAGAGGGCACGGGCATCCATGACCACACCTCCAGTAACACTCGCGGATATTGATGTCAGCCAGTATCCACTCCGTAGTGGCAGCTTTATCCTCCGTAGAAGGTCTGATATGGATGGGACTGATTCCTTGGTTCTACTTACAATGTCACAGAATCTAACTGATCTGTGCAGATCTAACTTCATTCTTGGGGATGGCACCTTCCCTACACCAGCTGATATATGTCGCCAGCTGTATACATTACATGGCTGTATTGGCACCCCCACCTCAACAAGGATTGTTCCCCTGGTGTACTGTCTCATGACAAGGAAGTCAGAGTCTGCATACAACAGTATGTGGGAGATACTGAAGGGTATGGCTGCAGAACAGGAGTGCACCCTGGCTCCGCAGTATATTATGACTGATTTTGAGAAGGCAGCAATCCATGCCAGCCATAAGGCATTCCCTAAGAGTATTCTGAAGGGGTGCCTTTTCCACTTCACACAGATCATTTGTCGCCAGATCCAGCATCCCCACCTTGTGGCCCTCTATTGTACGGACACTGCTTTCTCAATTGCCGCACACAAGCTAATTGCATTGGCATTCTTACCAGTGGAAGATGTTGTCCTTCCATTTCTGGACATTGTGGCCTCGTTACCTGACTGTGCACAGCCTATTGGCGTATTTCTGGATCATCCTTATGTGCGAGGCCGACCACACAAGTATGCATTCTGCTGCTCTGCACAGCAACGACTACCATCATCCTACCCTTTGAGGTTTTGGAATGTGTGTGATGTCTCTGACATGGATTTTCCATGGACTAATAACCAGGTAGAGGCATGGCGTCGTCGGCTGAAGGTGTTACTGGGACGCCCTACTGTGCAGCTATCCAACCTTCTGTCTGTCCTGCAACAGGAACAGAACCTGACAGATACCCGATGAGAGTCTCTTTTGAGGGGAATGCCTGTGACACCATGTAGGAAGACTATTGTTGTAAGGGAGTGTCGTCTAAAGGACATCTTGCAACATAAGTGTGACAACAGTGATGTGCAGGATTTTCTCTGTGCTGTGGCACATTTCTATAAGTTATGATTATATCAGGGTTTAGTATGTACCAAGCACTGCAAACATCACTTTACATGTTGTGTTAATAAAGGCTTTGCCCACAGCGCACAGGTTTCACACTACCACTTTGATGCCCACTTGGCATCCTATGCCAGGCACACGTTCCACTAACAGTTGCACATGGTGGTTTCTAGGGGAGGTTAGAGTGTATCACGTAGGGGGTTTGTGTCTCCCACCTGTGGTTAGGGTGCAGGGGGTTCCTCTAGTCCCACAGGGAATTGTCTGCAGGCATTTGTCACTGCAGATAAACTGCCGTACTGCCATGTGTCCACATCCAGCTGTCTCACAGTGGGGTGTCGCACCACCTGGGTGCCTGAACCCATGCATTTCGCTGTCAGATTACAGATTATACATGAAACATATCCCTGATATCAGGGTATGTCCCTGTTCTACAGTCAAAATGTATATCTGACCATCTCACTCACTCCAACTATAATTATGAGAAGGGTGGTGAATTGTAGTTAATAAACAATGACACACATATAAATTCAGTTCAATTTGCCAGTGTTATCTTATTCCACATTAGTTTTGCAGAACTGTCTCAATATGTTCAAAGCTCTACACATAAAACTGTAGTAATTGAGCTGCTGTTAGCAGAACATTATATATAATGGAGATATTCATAGAAATCTGACCAGAAATGCTGTGGTCATAAGCATGTGCAAAATACCTGTTAATATCAACAAGCAGGTATCTATACAAGCTTTTTCAAAACTTTTACAACAGATACAATGATCAAAAGTTAATGGCAGGAAGTTCTACAATCAATTGCACCCACAGCCACAATATATGCACATTGGAATCTTGCTTTACAAGATAGCTAACACACAACACAACACCTTCTTTCTTAACAAGTTGCTAGTGTGTGTGTTTTTGTGTGTGTGTGTGTGTGTGTGTGTGTGTGTGTGTGTGTGTGTGTGTGTGTGTGTGTGTGTGTGTGTGTGTGTGTGTGTGTGTGTGTGTGTGTGTGTGTGTGTGTGTGTGTGTGTGTGTGTGTGTGTGTGTGTGTGAGTGTCTGTGTGTGTGTGTGTGTGTGTGTGTGTGTGTGTGTGTGTGTGTGTGTGTGTGTGTGTGTGTGTGTGAGTATTTGTGTGTGCATTCTTATTTCTGTGGATAGCAGGTGGATATGGAAACATCCAGCACCTAAATGCTATAGGCCCTCATTTTTCACACAACTGCCAGATAGCATCAAGTTTTACAAAGCAGAAGGTATGTGGAGGCACTCAGACCTGCAGTGGTCTGTGTTTAATAAATGGGGGTTTAATAGTATTGTGCATTTAGTAAAGCAGAATGAACTAACAGATTTCTGCATGGATTACTATTCACACATGCACAAGTAGACTGAGCAATAATCTCAAAGTATTATGGATAATGCAGAAATGTGTGGCCATCAGAAAATGTCTGTTAAAACAAACCCAGTTACACTAGGAACTTTCTAAGTTTATAAGAGCAATATTTAAAACATGTCTCTATTTTAGGCCTTTGCCTGCCCCCCCCCATTTTATTAGGCTTTATCCAGATTTCTTGCACTAAGAGTTTGAGAGGTATGGTGGCCATCAACGTCTTAGGTGCTATATGCTTCAGTGATACATGACCATACTGGATGTGTGAAATTATGTACTTATATGGTTGGAAAACAGAAACATCTATCAATATGTACATGCTAAACAATATTAAACAAATAGACCTCATGGCAATGAAGCGCATAATTACAAGGAGAACAGTCACCTTATCTTCTTGATTATCCAGATGAGCTAATTGACAGCAGAGCTAGCTAACAGATTTAAAAAGCATATATCTCGTATATGGTACACAGTTACATCTCTGATTTCCTTAGGAATGTACAGGTATACATGGGATTCTGACATTTACTGTAGGCATCCCCCATCTGTCTCTGCACCTTGCTGATCCTACGATAAAGATCCTCAGCATCCTTCCAATGCTGATCATCATAGTAGTGGTGAACCTGCACTCCAGTCCTGTATCTTCCCATAGAACATCAATGCTCCCTCATGATTCAGTTCCATATATCAATCATGGCAAAGTTCTGAGGTCTGAGTCCCATGCAATGCTCCACTCCAGCATAAATGGTCAGTATCTAAGTGATCTCATCCTCTGTCTAATTGGGCACCCAGACACATCAAAGCCTCTTGGAAGTAGCCATCTTGTTGATACTGCTGATAAGTTCAGTAGATGACAATTTAATAACCTGCTCACTGAGATCACACTCAGTTCACAGTTAGCAATGCTCTTATCTGTAAATGCATCAAAATCACAATTTTAAAGTGGTGCTTATGCTATAGTATTAGATTATTGGAAGATAATGATCATGTGCCATATATGGTCCTATTTAAAGATATCTATTGGATATTTAAGTTGAGCACCTTCCTGTTATTCTGGGTTATTGGTTAATGCACTGAATTTTGAGAAGTTATGTGGATGTATACAAATGGAATTCCACAATCTTGAATTTTATTGAACCTCATTAATTATGTATGGTGCAAATGGGACTTAAAAGCTGTGTGCACATACATGGTCATACTTTCAGGTATGCCTGACACATAAGGATTACTCCTTAGAAACATATGTGTATATGCTTAGATTGGTGCATTTAGGGAAAATTGTGTGAAATATAAAAAATGTATGTGACTTACTGTAGATTTATAGGAATTACCTGTATGCGTACAGGTGCATACATCTGCATCACTAGCAAGTGTTATTTCCCCATATGCAGTTGCACATAAAAATATAAAGGGTACCAGTGAACAGTACATAAGGATGCACTTATGGATTTTCCATATATACTGCTGTTGAATCTTTACAGTATGTGGTGTATATATGGTAACCTATGGATTCTGACATAATCCTTATGTTGCTATGTAGTAAGTATTTGTAGTACTGTTACAAATATTTATTCATTGATCCTTATTCAAACATGCATTAGAACTATTGCTTCAATAAAACTAGATCTGTGTTTATGTCTATTTATCATGTACTGTCTGTAGTATGGTTACAGGAATAGGGGCTTTACAATGCTTTTTGTAAGTTGCTCAATTGATAATTTTCAGATACTCTCTGATATTGGGGATAGCATTCACTGCTCAGTATTGATGATGTTGATATAATCTCCTCATGTGTAACAATTCATGTTAATATGACTGCTTTTTTTATCACAAGTTGCCAGTTTAGGGTGTCATTGCATTACAGCTACAGGATGTGTGTGATAGCCATCAACGATTTTTGTTTTACGCATATGTTCTTTGTAGTATTTTAATGTGAACTGCATCCAGAGTGCATGGATCATGTGGTACAATGCTGCTGTGTTTGGACCTCTGTTATTGTGATATCCACTGTAATGGGTTCAACTCCCACAGAGTGCCTTTACAGATATCGTAAGTTATAGGTTCATAGGTAGGTACTAGGCTATTAGCCCTAAGGCTTATATAAGCCTAGCCAAAAAGGTACCCTGGCTTTCGCCACCCAAGAAAATTATTTTCCTGTGCCTCTGTTGAGCAGAGCCACAGAAGTGATCCCTGGGGTGAATTTCCTATTTATACGATATCAAACAAGTTACTAAGAATGCTAAAATTTAATAAGAAGCTTTCGGGCTATCCACCCTTCATCAGCACATAAAATCAAGTAAATTTCCAAGCTTTAAATAGAGGTACATTTAAAATCACATGATCTCAAAATTATAGTCCTCAGTGTTCAGTTTACTAACCCTTATCAATTGTGATTTAAGAATACCTTTAAATGTATGTGAAGCATGCATGCTACTTCTTTTCAAATACCTGTTTGCGTTCACTTCTTTCCTATAAATTTTGGTTTCAATTTCATTAAGTTTTTTATATATATTCACATCTAGAAACACTATATTCTCAGATGAAAAAGTCATTTTAAACTTTAAAAAAATCGTAGTTGCATTTAAATATGTAAGATATCTCTTCAGATCTATATCAGTGCCTTTCCAAATGAAAAAACAATCATCTACAAATCTACAGTATGATTTTACATTATTGTTGAGCTCATTATAATCACTCAATATATATTGTTTTTCCCATTGACAAAGCACTAAATTTGCAAATGTGTTTGCTACTGGTGTGCCCATGGCTACACCAGTAGTTTGCAAATATGGCACACCATCAAAAATGAATACATTTTTTGTCAAAGCAATCTCTAAGAGCATACAAATATTTCCTATCTCATTTGATTACAAATCTGTTTCTGTACAAAGAAAATTTTTTATTGCTTCCACCCCATAGTCTATCGGAATAATTGTGAATAAAGAAGTTACATCCAGAGTTACAAACAAAAAATCTTGACAGACATCATGCTCATACCAATAAGAAAGCTTTTCAAGAAAATGTGCAGTATCTTTTATGATACTATTACATTTTGACAAGTATCTAGCCAATTTATCCTGTAAATATTTCGATATGGGCTCCGTTATCCACCCTTTGCCTGAAACTATGGGCCTTAATGGTGGATCTTTTATGGACTTATGGATCTTAGGGATCCCATATATTTGTGGTAGTTTAGGGCTAGGTACTGTAAAATAATTAAATAAATCTATAGAGATGTTGTCATTTAATTGCATGTCATAAATCAACATGCTTACCTCTGAGATATAATTTTTTATCTCTACAAATTTTAATTGTTTGAACATTGTAGGGTCTGCTAGAAAATTTCTAAACTTATCAAAATAAACTGTCTTATTCATTATCACAGTTGCCCCACCTTTATCGGCTTGCTTTATTATTATGTTGTCATTCCTTTTCAAACCCTTAAGAGCTTTATATTTTTTGTTGGACAAATTATAATTCACATTTTTATATCGTTTCATGTACAAAGATCTAAGCTCCTTTTCAACTACACTCTGAAAAGCTAAAACTACAGGACATAACTGTGGTATGAAAATACTTGATTTTTTAAAAACATTTCTATCATATTCATATTGTTTAAAAAACAGTTTTAAAGTTAGATTCCTTGCAAACACCTTAACTTCAGTTATTGCTTTCACTATATCATCTCTCGCAAATGGAATAAACTTTAAACCATTTGCTAACAGATCGTAATCATCAGTTGTTAATTGTAAGTCAGATAAATTCACACTACCTTTTCTAAGACAGTATGTCTCATCTAACGGCAAATGTTTTTGCTGGATGGTAATGGACTGTTGTTTTTCCTCTTTAATCCTGGCATTGCTTGATGAAATTGTTTCTGAAGCGGACGTTTTTCCGGTGGCTGTTTGCTTTGCGTTAATATTTTCTCTGGTTGTTTTAAGCGAAAGGGCAAAAAAGCAGATATTTCAGTTTTTTTTTATTTTATCTTTTACATCCGTTTTAGGAGTTAGCTGCGAATGTTCAGTCGTCAACCCTTGTGCGGATGATAGATCACTTGCGACTGCTCCCTCTACTTCGCTTCCGTTTTTTGAAGACGAGTCTTGTACAGACTGACTGAATGGAGCACACGTAGAACTTGACGTATGAGCTTCCTGATTGGTCAAGGGCCTTATCGGCGTTCACGGTAGTTCAAAATCATCAAGTTGGTCTACGCCCCTGAAAACAGTTCCTTTATTTTTTATATTCACCATATTTTTACTGATTATAGTATTATTTCATTTATATTCAGTCCTCGGCCATGAAAAAATATGGCCATTTTTTAAATCAGCCAGGTCACGCTTTAATTTATATCTCTTTTTCATTTCAAGTCTATTATCCAGAGCCTGCACATGCTCTAGAAATGCTTGATATTGTTCATTATGATAATCTGATGTTAAATTATTCAGTATTTCATTCTCTAACTTCACAATTTCATCTATTAAATCATTTTCAATATCTTCAAAAATTTATTCATTAACTTCATGTAATTGGCGCTCAGCTCTAGATTTAACTGCTGCCATTGCATTAAAAGTTCTTGATAAGTATTACCATAAGATGGCATTTTTAAAATACGTAGTCCATGTGGTATCACTCCCAACTCCAAATAAGCTAAAAAGCTTAATCGCTGCCATTGGAGTTGTTTATAAGTATTGACTTTCTTTTCCAATGTAATTAATAAGCTGCTGAACTCACCCAGACTCTGGTCAGCGATTACCTCCTGGGCTGCAGCAAAAGTTGATTGCAATAAAGGATTGCTAGCCTTATGTAAAAGTCTCTTAATCGATGAATTCATCTTGTTCCACAAGAAATGTGAAAGTGGCTGGCTGGCTTGATCTCCCTCCTTTTTTCAACGTTTGTAGTATCACAAAAAATAATGTTATTAGCACAATCTCTCTATCAGACCAACAATTATACAATATCACACAAGTTACTAAGAACGCTACAATTTAATAAGAAGCTTTTGGGCTATCCACCCTTCATCAGCACATAAAATCAAGTAAATTTCCAAGCTTTAAATAGAGGTACATTTAAAAATCACATAATCTTAGCCAGCCTACCAATGTTCTTCTCTTAAAACAATCATTTATCACATATATTACATAAAAAATACAAAATAAAGAAATACACATGTACAAAAAAATAACAATGGCCTCTACAAACATATTTTAGAGTTTAGTTCACATACATTTAAGTTCAGGGGTATAAGTGTAATAACTACGAATTTAAGAGGGGGTGACATAAATAATGAGCTAGAACTCAAAGAACATGAATGGATCATCAGTTTACAGGCAGACTCACCACCAGGTTTAAATAGCACCATTAGTTTAAAGCCGGTTTTGGTAAAAAGACAGAGAGACAATATTTAACTTGTTTTTATACATGTATTTTTATATATGTATATTTTTTGTACATGTGTATTTCTTTATTTTGTATTTTTCATGTAATATATGTGATAAATGATTGTTTTAAGAGAAGAACATTGGTAGGCTGGCTAAGATCATATGATTTTAAATGTACCTCTATTTAAATCTTGGAAGTTTACTTGATTTTATGTGCTGATGATGGGTGGATAGCCCGAAAGCTTCTTATTAAATTTTAGCGTTTTTAGTAACTTGTGTGATATCGTATAATTGTTGGTCTGATAGTGAATTTCCTATTTCACATCCAATCATCAAGATTTTTCTTGAAGAGTGCTAATGAGGAGCTCTGTCTGACATAGGTAGTCTGTTCCAGAGTATGGGAAGTCTCTGGGACAGGAATTTATCCCTCCAGCATGTTCTATTTATTGTGGTGACAAGGTTTAGGTCCCTAGAGTGTGTAGCTCAAAGGGATTGTGATTTCTTTAAGTGGAGCATGTCTAACAGCTCTGGGTTTGACATAGCTTTGTATGTTAGGCAGAGATCATCTCTGAGTAGTTGATATGCAATGGAGTAAAGCTGGAGTTTTTTGAGACGGTCTGCGCAGGGCATCTGTTTGAGGCCAGTAATCCTCTTTGTGAGGTATTTCTGTGGCCTTTCCAGTTGTTGTAGATGTCTTGTGAGATACATACCAAAAGGGGCATTGTACTCTACAATGGGACTAATGAGTGATGAGTAGAGGGGAACAATGACCTCTTTTTTTCTGGATGAGAATCCTTTTGTGCTGAGGTGAGCCACATAGAAGGACTTCCTAACCACTGTGGCGATGTGATTATCAAAGGAGAGATTACTGTCCACCTGTGTCCCAAGGTTTCTTATTACACTTTCGGCATTAAGTAGACTACCACTTATGTAGTAGTTCATGGGTACAGAGTTTTTACCAAAGGGGATGACAATACACTTTTTGGCATTGAGCTTCAGGCCATGGCACTTCAGGCCATGGCTTTGACACCAGGCATCTGTCTCAGTGAGGCCCTTTTGTAATATGTCCACATCATTAGGAGTTTCAATTATGGCTCCTAGTTTGCAGTCATCTGCAAACTTTGTTAGCCAAAGACCTTCCGTGTTAGCCTGTACTTCAGAGAAGTAGATACCAAACAGGAGAGGACCCAGGACTGAACCATGTGGTACTCCACTTGTCACTGGTCTGAAGTCGGATTTGGAGTCTGCTACTTTCACAGTGTGGGTTCTGTCTGTGAGCCAGTTGGCAACCCATCTTGTGACATATGGATTTATACCTAGTATAGTGAGCTTATCTATAATTCCAGAGTGGGGGGTGGTGTTGAATGCCTTGGCGAGATCTAGATATGCTGTGTGAACCACCTTACCCTCATCCATGGCTTTGGTGACTGCTTCAAAGAAGTCAATCAGGTTTAGGAGACATGATCTGCCTTTTACAAACCCGAACTGGGTAGGGTCCAGAGTTTGTAGATTACTAATATCTTTGTTTATGAGTTCCATGATGACACATTCCATGGCCTTGCAGACCAGGCTCATCAGGTTAATGGGTTGGTAGTTCCCTGGGACCGTCGTGGCTCCCGCTTTGTGAAGTGGGATAACCGTCGCAGTGCACCATTCAGTGGGCACAAAGCCTGAGGTGAGGCTATGATTGAACATGGTACTTAGGTAGGGTGCCAGTTCATTCTGCAGTTTGTGTAGAACGCAGCCTGGGATATTGTCAGGTCCCATGGATGCTGTGTTCTTGTCTTTGAAGAGTGTGTTTTTTACCTGTGCAGCCATGATTACAGGAACTTTGCATTCTTCCAGTATAGAGATGGGCCCTCTAGGGGTTGAGAGGAGGGTAAAGTTAACACTGAACCTATCTGCCAGGATGTTGGCAATATCAGTTGGTTCTGTATATTTAGTGCCATTGTGCTGTACCTCAGAGCAGATCTGAGTGTTGCCATTGAGATTCTTGACATAGCTATAGAATGCTTTGTGGTTGTCTTTAGAGTCAGTGGCAATTTTGTTTTTGTAACTAGCTTTGGAGGATTTTATGAGGGATATCAGCTTCTTACTGAGGTTGACCAGGGAGTTCCTCCAGTCATGGGATTTTACTCTTTTTTGCAACAGTTTCTTTCTTTTGTTGTAAAGTTTGTTTATGGCAGAGGACCACCAGATTCGCTTCCTTTTTTTGGAGGATAGCATCTTGGTTCTGTTAAGCATAGCATGATCCATGCACTCATGTAAGTGCTTATAAAGTGCATTTGTGTAGGATTCAGCAGTCATACCTCTATTGTCCGTCTGCATGGGTGTCATGAAGTTTGCCACTTCTGTCTTAAGAAGTGTGAAGTTGGCTTTGGAGAAGTTTTTTATGGTGGTTTCCCTAATTGGGGGTGAGGGTGGGATGTGGATGTCTAGGGTGATTAGCTTGTGGTTGGATCTGACCAATGAGGAATTGACCTCTGGTGGGGAACACCGGTTGCCCATGTTGGTAAAGACCAGGTCTAGGATATTGCTGCCCCTGGTGGGAGTGTGAATAAGTTGATCCAAGGCGTTGGAATTTATGAATTCCAGAAAACATTGAGCAAAAGAGTTGGTACATGAGTAGTTTTCCCAGTTAATGGTGGGGTAGTTGAAATTGCCCATTATTAGGGTGTTGGGTTGTACCCTAATACGTTCCAGTGTATCAATAAATGAGGAGTGGGAATTCTGGGGCATGGTGTGGGGTCTGTAGCAAGCTATAATTTGGATTACGGTCTTGCCCAGAGTTAGTTGCACTTGGATAATCTCAAATGCATTATGCTGTGCAACTAGCCTGGAGGTGTAGATATCCTTAATGAATATGGACATGCCTCCACCTTTAGTGCTTCATTCCCGGTTAGGTGGCCGAAAGGTGTGGTATGAATTATAGCCTGGTAACGCAGGGTTGCTCTCTGAAGCTTTGAACCAGGTCTCTGTCACTGCACAGATTTCAATGTTCTCCATTTTAAGGAGTGCCTCGAGTGAGTGCATTTTGAGGTTTAGACTTCTAGCACTGAGTAGCATTACCCTCAGATTTTGCTTGCTTCTAGCTGTTATGGTGGTGAATTTGTCATTTGAACCTTGCCTAAAAGAAGGCACTATAGGGGTGGCAAGAGCCTTTGCCAGTATCCAGAATCCCAAGGGTGACAGGTGCAGGCCATCTCTGGCAAAGCATCGTGGTCTGTTGATCATGTCGTCCTAGGCAGACAAATACTGGATCCCCTTAGAATGACACCAGAAACTTAGGCAATTGTTGAAGTCAATCATTTTGTCCTTGTACTGTGGTATCATTCTGGGTGATGGCAGGATCCTACTCAGGGCTAGGGTCATACCTGCCTGGGCTACAAGATCAGAGAGCTCCTCCATGTCTTTTTTCATGTAGTCCAGGGAGGTACGTCTCACACCAACATGGACAATGACAGTGTCATATTTGTACTTGCTGTGGAGTGACCTGAGTGCGTGCATTATGTGGTGGATCCTGGCACCTGACAGGCAACTGACAGTAACTTTCTCCTTGTTTAGCCTGGTGAGTGGAACATCAGTGTGCCTGACTATAGAGTCACCTATGACTAGAGTGTTGGGTACATTGTTATGCCTTATGGGCTGTGGTTGAGTGGCACACTGAGTTTGTGGGCTATGTGTCATTTGGGTTGAGATGGGGGTGGAGTTTGCTTACGTTTCCGCTTTAGAGGTCCCTGATGTTTGGGCAGGTTTTTATTGAGAGCCTCTGTGAATGTAGGTGTGTGTTTTATGTTTCTGTGTGTGTGTCTTGATGGTGTAGGTTTTGAGGGACTATGTGATGAGTGTGGTGTGATGCAAGTATTTACCTTCTCCTCTTGACTGTCTAGTCCAGTCTTGGGTGAAGAGAGCTTTGCTTCCAGTTTGGCTATATAAGTGCATCTCTCACAGGTTGTAGTGTTGGATGGTAGGAGGAGAGGGTTGTCTGTGTACATGAGGCAATTGCTGCATTGCCCCAAGATGCCCAGATTCATCAGGTAGACAGGAGAAATCACCGGGAGCTGACCCTTAGACATGCTTGGATAGGTGCTTATTTATTAAGTACTAAAAACTGCTTTCCTCTAGACAAATGAGGAAAATTGAGTGCTGTAAAAATTTGCAGCTTATTTAGTGCTTACAATGAGTTCTGAACAAGTGCTGAGTTCCAAGAAACAGATCTGAGTGCTGAAACTAGAAAACTGGCTAGTTCTAAGAAACAAAATTAAGCTAGAAGGCTTCCCTCTAACACAGAAAAGCTTGGGGGCTCAGAAGCCTACAAACAGTCTAGACCACTTACAGGAAAGGCAGGAAACAAGCTTAATTTTATTTTATGTTGGTGTTCTGAGTCTTATGTATTCAAAGGTCATTTTTGTATCACATATGGATTTATATGTAAAAGTACTTTATGGGACAGGGACTATGTCCTACATTTTGACATTGCACAGGACTGCCGAGAGGGTACATTGGCATGAGCTGTCAACATAGTCATCTCCATATGTGACCCCACGTTAATCAAAACATGTGCATATAACTGTCTTCCAGACAGCAAATAGACCTAGGAGTGACAATTTTTTAACTCAGGAAAATTAAATTATAATAGATGCTCTGCAACAACATGGATGGAGACTCCATGGATGGGCAGGAAATACATTATGGAAGAATAAAGTGTGGACTGGCCTCACCAACTTGATTAATGCTGAGGGTGATCACAATAGATCCCAGGAGGTCTCTCACTAACAGCACTCTGACATGATTCTTCAAGCAGCCAACTGGGTATGCCAGTATGAGAGATCGAGGGATGCTACTGGTGGTGGCGCACCATTGACAACCCCTGATGAAATCACACATTTTCTCACATCACTCCATTCTGTAAGTGGGGACTGACACATACCCGGAGTGGGATAGAAGCAGGTGTTCCAGGCCACACATGTATGTGCTACATTGCATAACACTGATGCATATAAAGTAACTCGATACATATTGTTGTTGCATGCATATTCATGCATGTTTACTTTTGTGTTGCAGCAGAAGACTTGCATCATGCATCATGCACATGGGTCCACACAGGGTGAGGACAACCAACGTAAGTGCAATTACATGTCATCATACAACTTCAGTGCATGCATAACAGTACAACAAATATGTGCAATATTGTCTGCATTTGTTTGAACAGGTCCAATCACTTCTGCACAGCAGCAGGACATGACAAGTGAGTGTCTTCTTATACTTGTTAATGTGACCATTACCTGTTATTGCCTCTGTCTCCTCTGTCTCCTGACATGCCACTAGTGTATACTGCATACCTCTCAACCTCATAGAGCAAGAAATCTGGACAAAGCCATAAGTAAAAGTGGGGCAAAGGCCCCAAAATAAATATTGCTCTTATAAACTTGCAAATTTGATAGAATAACAGGTTTTTCTTTTAGCATGAATTTTTTAAAGGATATGAAGTCCAAAACACAAATGTCTGTCATTATTTTCTAACTTCAATCTTTAATGATTTGCCACTAATTTGGCAGAAAAACACAATTTTATGAAAAATGGACCAAAAATATGAGTCAAAATTCTGGGCAATCTGTGAAAATCTGTACAGTTGAGAGGTATGGCATATTGTCATACTGATGTTTCCCTAACATTGTAAACTACAGGTACATCTTCTGGGGACATGAGCCATAGAAGTACACCAATCAACAGAACACGTATCGTTCCTCACCATGTTCATAGGATGCAGCAGTGTGCAGCATAACTGTGTTGTACAAAATTAATGCCACTGTCCAACATGTGCACCGTACGTCACATGAGTATCACAGTAACTTGTTACTGTGTTCTCTATGTCATAATATGCCTATGCTGCTGCATGCATAAAAGACTGTTTACTTTGTCTGTACTTTCCCACTGCAGGATCCACATTACAAAAAACAACGACATCGGTAGGATGTCACTGGTATGCTATTACCTCTGTTTCATACATATAATTGCTGCTACTCCTGTTGTTGTTCTCCATTAATACTGTGTCATTCTACCCCTGCAAAAGACAGCCATGACCAACTGGTTTGTGCATGTATTACATGCTGTGTGTTTCACCTCAGCTGGAATGATACATGCTGGCAAGTATGTGATTAATGACGTTATGTTTATGCCTTTGTTCCCCTACATCCATTGCATTTCAGCCCTTGTCTCTGGTGCTGGATTCCCACAAGGCCACGTCAGGTATATATTATGCTTGCATTCCTCACATATGTCATGCGTGTTGCATATGTAAGATAATTGTCAACTGCCTGTTATTTAAGTTCTGCCGGCCATACCCAGACAAGATCTTGTGGTAAGTCATTATTATCTGTAACATTATACTGATATATATATATATATATATATATATATATATATATATATATATATATATATATATATATATTCACTTTATAACCCCGAAATACTGAAATGTCGAATTTTAGTATCTCTAGACTATAAAGTCGAAAAATGAAAACATCGAACAATCAAATCAATGAATTGGAAATAACCGAAGCCCAAATAAACAAAATCACTCATCAAACCCTCACGGCAATACAACATCAAAATATCGAAAACTGCAAAAACACCTTTAATTCACTCAAAAGAATATTATAAATGAACAGTCCATATACAACATGTACATCCATACATTGCATAAAGAAAAATTCCAACTGTAGATTACGTTTTAAAATAATTTCCACGTATATACTCCTTCTTCGTAAATACAAACAATCCAGAATATAGGACGTATATCATAGTCCATAATACTCATTATAACATATCAAACCATACATCTGTACTACCAAAGTATATTGGTTAAACAAAACTCATATCTCATCCTGAGTTAAAGTTGTAGCATTTCAACGGCACTCGTCACAAGTAATGCAAGGCTTTCTAATCATCCTGTAGACGTACGATATTAAGGTAAAGGGACATTAACATGATATGTAGCACATATATTCTTCTGCTTACATCTTCAACAGTCGTGCAATTGACATTAGGAATTGTATTGGAGAGTACGAATCCCTATTTTTCAGCACATTCTCAAACTGAGTATGGCGCTGTACAACATTAATTCTTTTAGGAGAAGGCGGAGCTCCGCAAGTCATTCTAATGTGAAGTTCCTCAACTCTATCCTGTTCTCTGGCTAATATGGTCATAAGTACATTCAAATCACAGGCTCGATGACCCAGTAGTGCCTTTAGTCTATGATGTCAAGCTTCCACGCTATTCTGCGTATGAGGCAAAAATAGTGTATTTAATTCATTGACATTCCAAAACGACACTGGAAATAATGGTGGGAAACGAGAAAATCCTGTACTTCTAGTGCAAATCTTCCATAACTTGCCTAAAACGTACCAATCTGAAAAGTACTGCAATAACGATTTCCCTTCTACAGGAAATATTTCTTTAATGTCCATGAAACATGACAGCATATCACTTTCGGGTACAAATGCTAATGCAACTAAACACTTAACATGCAATTGGAAACTCATATCAGTATTATACAAATGTGAGAGAGCCAACTGTTGCACCTTCCTCCAAATATTCTGCCCAAAGTGAAACAGGCATCCCTTGGACACTACACCTTGCAGATTCAAATTCACGCTTCGTTTTGCAGCGACTTCAAAGTCACTTAAAATGTACTTAAGGTTTAAGACGAAGCCTTCCTTATCTAGCAGATTTAGAACAAACTGCCACATAAAGTTATAAGATTTTAATGTGTTTTTCATCATTAAGCAGAACAGTAAAGGAACACTTTTATGAAAGCCACCATCATGTACCAGACCATGGATGCTATATAACTGATGGCACATAATACCCCTATAGAAATATGTGCCATCTACTAGCCAAATCGTAGCAGTGTTTAAATCACACACGTTTTGATGCGTACTAAAAACAACAACAGTTGTATCAGTACTGCTATCACACATTTTTGTACTTATGAAAGGGCCACTCTTCGTTGGATAATCACAAATCTTCATATCATTTATACCATAGATTTTATCTCTTCTAACATTCTTTCTACAAAGACTACCTACATGCTGAAGTAGAGCTTTACGTGTTGGTAGACTTGGTGTTATATTAGTGGAAGTTGATGCTAATACATCGTCAACAACAATACAGGGGTTATCATGAGACACTTTAGAAAGTATTCTTATTTCATCACATACCCTATACTTTTCTGTCTCACTCGGATCACCTCCATGTGAGTGTTGCACCGTTTTTACCAACTTCTCACCATTCGGAATACTTAAAGTAAAGGCTCTACCTTTGCACTTCATGTGTTGTTACCATTTGCAACACCAGTACAACTTTTCTTGTACTACTTTCTCACGATGCATGACAAAACCATCCAACGTAAGAACACACCTGCCCTTTTGTGAACTAATAGTGTGATAGACGACCCCTAAAGTACCTGGAGTATTTTCAAACTTATTATACATTGCATCCATTGCGTTTGTTTGCTAGAACGCACTAAAATCGGCGTTCGATATTTCAATGACTGAGACAACGTTCGATATTTCAAAATTCGTGGGTTTTTTTGTGCAACATTTTAAAGGTTCGACTTTATATTCTCGAGATACTGAAATTCGACATTTCAGTATTTCGAGGTTATAAAGTGAATCCATATATATATATATATATATATATATATATATATATATATATATATATATATATATATATATATATGTGCGACATATGTCAGCAACGATATCCAGCATGCGATATAAGCATGTTTTCCTCATTTGTCCCACCTGTCCCTTCTTTTAGCACATCCACTCCCATCATCCTCTGCTAGCCTGTCCACTGATTCTGATGTGGGATCTGATGTGTCTCAGTATCATAGCATGGCCCCTTTAATCATACTTCTCAACTTTACAGATTTTCGCAAAATGTCCAGATTTTTGTCTCATATTTTTGGTCCATTTATCATAAAATTGTGTTTTTCTAGCAAATGAGTGGCAAATCATTAAAGACTGAAGTTAGAAAATAATGACAGACATTTGAATTTCAGACTTCATACCCTTCAGAAAATTCACTCTAATGCAAAACCTGTTATTCTATCAACATTCTAAGTTTGCAAGAGCAATATTTAAGAAAATGTTCCTGTTTCAGGGCCATTTTCCGACTTTCAGTTATGGCTTTGTCCAGACTTCTTGCTCTAAGAAGTTGAGAGGTATGCCTTTAATACAGGACACAGATACAGATTTGATGATGCAGTCCAGCCCAGATGGTGACAGTCATGTGGATGAAGGTGTATCCCCAGATGTGGAGGAAAACTTGTCCAGTCAGTCTGACAATGGGAGGACATCAGATGGTGGACAGGATGAATCCTGTGGACCACAGCCTTATACTGAGTCTGCTGATGATGTTGACACTTCTCCGCAACACAACAATATTGCCTGGCATGAAATTGGTTTGCATGGGCACATGTCAGAGGTTGTTCATCTACTCCTACAGGCAAGTGCACATTTCCAGTGACATCATGGATCTAGCATGCATGCACTTGTCTGTGTCATAGATTGTGTTAGACACTGTATTGCATGAAGGACAGTAGCACAGTTACAGTCAGTTCATGGTGGTGTTGGCTGCACAGAATGAAAATATGATGTCTGTGGTATGATTTGTTGAATTCCTGGCTGCAGCATTACTATAGCAGTGCAATAGTATGAGCAGAGTTCTGTGTGCCGTAACTGTACTCAGCGGAGTGTCACATGGAAGAGCCGGCCCCCATCAGCAGACCAACTCTTACCCATTGGGCATCAATGTCTATGCTGTAATGCACACACATATCTCCTGCTGGCTAATCCTATGTGTGCCCTGTAGTCATGACCAGACAGTCAACTTGCACTAGTGCTCTTTCCCACACTGTGTCTCCATGTGCTGGTGTCAACTCATCAGTCTTCTCTGTGGAGCAAACTGGGCTGAATGTTTCCATACCTGCTAGGAACAGAGAGGACCATAATGTGAGCTGTCAGCATGGCTGACATAAACTGAGAGTTTATCCACTATTATGCCCCGTAGTATCAGTCTCACCCCATGGTGATGCTGCTTGCTGTGCAGACCACTAGTGATATCATCTGTCTGTGGTTGTTGTGAAGACTGATGCCACAGAGCTTGAAATTTTTTACTAACCATAGATAGTACATTAAACTTTATCCATACTTTACATTGCTATATGCTGCTTGATATTAACGACAGTTCTACAGTATGTCCTGATCTGGTTTCCTGTTTGCATCTCTTGATAGTGGACAGATAGGAATGGGTTTCACAAAGGTACGGCCATTGTTGTCTGCCATTCACACATACACCACTATGTGTCTATATGCATTCCTGTGTTACTTGTGGCCTTAGTTGATGGTATGTGTTGTAATAGATCTGTATATGCTCATACTGTTATATGTTAGAACTATGTTGTTATGTCTGATGCTTAGTGTGTACATCTACTGGGTAATTGCCATTAGATGCAATCTGTGCTTCTTCAGTGGGGCAATACCTGAACATCAATGTCTAATATGTGCACTTCTATATGTGTGGCTTATCATGAATAAAAGGTGTGTGTCTGATGCTGCCTTGCCATGTGGGCTTGGACCCTGGGGCTGGACCTGTGGTCGGGTCCTCCATCACTCACATCTGTTTTTTCTGCCCGTGTGTTCTCCTGCTCTTCCTCTGACAGCTGTGGCATGTCATCTTCAGACATCTGGGGTTCTTGGGCTTGTTCTCCTACACCTGCAGCAGGAAGACCACCATGTGTTATTGTTAACATATTGTATATCATGGTGCACACAGAAATCATCTGTGTATTGCAGTATACCTCTGGATGTGTCCAGACATCTGTACCTGGCTTTCAGTACATCAAAGGCATGTTCTATGGTATTTAATGTTGCTGCGTGTGTTTTTTGTAGACCTCTGCAACTCTGCAGGGTTGGAAGGTTCTCTCTATGTAGTCATCAGCCATGGCTTGGGTGGGTAACCACAGTCACCTGTTGTGGGTAGGGGAAACAAATATGTTGTCATCATGAATAATGTTGACAGGGATGTACTTAGCATACATCCTAGCTGTGTCCCTGTACTTACCCAGTAGTAGTCCCTCAGGTATTTCAACTTGCTAGAATGCAGCCCTCAGGCCACTATATGAATTTGACCTCATATTTCCTTCCCTCTCCCCTTTAACTGGCTGTTGTGAGTAAGTCAAAATAATAATTTTGTGAAATCACTCCCCTTCAACTATTTAAATTTATTGGCCAGCCCACTGTATTCCATAGAACCAGAATACAAAATGCCCACCCCTTTCAATCTGTCTTTCACTTTTAAAATTAGTGGCTCGCTGCTTAGAGAGCTAAAGCTTAAGTTATCCTCTCTTTCATATCTAACTGCTTAGTGCACACTGCAGTGCTTAGGATATTAACACATCTTTTTCTATCTTATCTTTAAGATCTATAACATCTATTGCAAGACCACCAATTATTGGAGAGCTCACATTCTGCCTCTCAGTAGTCATCTTGGGATTATTGCTTCTGTTTTCTCCTTGTGCATGAAAGAGCACAATGACATTTCGTGGAGACTTCTGATCACCAGAAAGCCTAATAGCTGCTTCATAGGTTACAGCTTGGAATTTATGCTTATATTCTGCTCCTGGCAAGAGAAGGAGCAGAGTGCATTCATTCCTTACTGTTTCTGGTTGGACAGTGAGTGTCTGTGTTGGACATTCCGGATTGGTCCTTTTTCTATTCAAGGCATCTACCAGGAAAAGACTATGGCAAGCCTGTAGGCCCTTGCGTCATCTGGGACAAGACTGTTGACCAACAAACAGGCTGTGGCCTGCTTCTCATCTTGGAATTGGTGCTAATGTGTTGCTTCTGGTAATAAAAGAAACAAAGGAACATTGTATCCCAGCAGAGAGAAGCTGTGGTGAGACCAGCACTAGTAGTAGCCAGGCAGTAGTTACTCATGTGACTCCCCTCTATTTGTCATTCTTGACAAGATAAATCTTTGTTTTCAGTAAGTACTGCTTGATTTGTTTCTAACTTCAGAATATCTGTCTAAATACCTCATCCTTAATTTTTCAGGGTTTACTTACTAGTTTTACCTCAGGCGTTTGGCAGTGTCATGTATAGACACAGGCACCTTGAGTGACATTATTCCTGTAAGAGCACAATTAAGATTTCACCAAAATATAGTTGCACACAGGACAACTAGTTTGCAGTGACAAGCACTGTTCCAAGAGTTGCAAACTGGATACTCCTGACATTGCTTTATATTCTCACTCAAACTGTCTAATCAATAACAAGTGTCTGTTGCCATGGATATGAACTATCTCACTATCTCCATTACCAGCTTGATGGATATGGACATCCTGAGGCAATGTATTAAAATGCATCTATATCACATCAGCGAATGCTAAAAATAGTGAATGCTGATATATCAAACTTCAAAGTCCAAAAGCTGAAAACAGCGAAGGAACGGATCAGCGAATTTTTTTCCCTGGGAAAAAATTTGCTGATCCAAAAAAAAAAAAAAAAGAGTATACAGTCAAAATTAAGTGAGAGGCTTCACTCACCACACCCCCCATGTTGGGGGTCTGTGCCCCCCATACCTCCCAACTTAAATATATCAACTCCAAGATTGCACCACAATGGAGAAAGCAGCAAAGTGCAGAGAATGGCCTAGTGAATTATTTCCCTGGGAAAAAATTTGCTGATTCGTTCCTTTTCTGGCTTCAGCTTTCGGATTTTGAAGTTTGATATATCAGCGTTCGCTATTTTGAGCATTCGCTGATGTGATATAGACCCTATAGAAATTGCCTCATGTTAATTCTCAAAAAAATGATATGGTATATAAGAGATATATTTGCACAATGTCACTGGAGGCAAAGTTTTCACATAAAATTACTCCCAATATCAATAAGGTTGCCAGTAGTACATACCCTGCACCCATTACACAAATTCAAAGCAGACATATAGATCCACGTATGCTGAGGCACTTAAATGTAACCTTCCTAAACCCCAAAGACCTACTAGGAGAAGTACAGATAACAAATACCCACAACAGCCATCAATGCACTCTTTCAAAACAACATCCACATAAACACATACAGTGACATCTCATGGATCCTTTACTTCTAGACCCCTAAGGCAAGCCACCACATAATCCAAAATTCTGGTCAATGAAGACTCCATTGTGAGACACACTGATGTTCCTGTCAACAGGTTAAGTAATATGAAAGTCATGGCCAGTTGCTTATCAGGGGCTGGGATCTACCACATTATATCCACACTCAGGTCATTGGACCACAAGTGCCATTATGACTCAGTCATAGTCCATGTGGGTGTAAATGACCTGTGTGATGCCCCTGCACTGGCCCAGTAATCAAGGAGCCTCAACCGTCACTACTGGCAACAGCAAGGGACATACACAATGGGAGGATGACAACTACACACACAGTATAGTACAATTTCCCTTAAGAGCACACAGAGATCACAGCAAGTCTGGGGCTGGTTTCACCCTCTTTCTCCAGATCCCCAATAAGACTCCTCACTGGCACAGCTATAGGGTTAAGATCTCAGCTGAGTGGCCAAGCTAAGACCTCAACACCCTCTCTTTCCAACCAGTGCTTCGTGTCCCTGCCCAAGTAGCTCACACACACACACACACACACACACACACACACACACACACACACACACACACACACACACACACACGCACTTTGAGATTTGATTGTAATACAAACACACACACACCTGGAGAAGGCTGGCCCACATTTACTAGCTATGCCTCCTTCTGCCCAGACTATAAGGTAGTACTAGCTGCCACCAGCCACCCATTATCAGCTACTATATGGCTCTTACAAAGGGTGTCCAATCCTACTGTGTAATCTTACTATTAATTGTAATGGTATTTTGACCAAGACTCGCAAGGCTATTTAGGAGTGGCCTATACAGTGTCTCAAAATACATATGCAAGTACTCTAAGATCCTAAATATGTCTCACAAATATCAGCCACAAAGATAGGTTGAAATATATTTAATAATTAATAATAAATAATAAAAGAACAAGACAATACTCATAAAACAAACACTGTTACTTCAGAGTTCAAAATCACAGGAAATATTTTAAAACTATGCAGAGCAGTGTCAAATAAATACAGAAAACATCTAAACTAATCTTTACTATATTCCTATCTATAGCTAAAAGAGATAAGATTCCCTGAATCTTACTTACAAGCAAGTGCAGATGTGATGATGATGATGATGGATGTTTCCAGGTCAAAGACAAAATACAAAATACCCAGTCTCTCTGAGAGAGTTCTTAAATTAATATCAAACATTACTGCTGGGTTAGCCTAGATGACATCACTTTTTGTCACCTGATTTCAGCTCCCAGGCTAAACCAGAAACTAATAGAATTTTAACATCCCTGTGTGAGAAATATACATCTCTCAGATGTTTGCTCAGAACTGTGTAGCTGATAGGAAGTCATAAAGCAATAAAACACTTTACATTTTAAACCTACTAATTACTTTTCTCCAAGACAATAGAAAACATTTCTAGCTCTAGACATCCTGCCTCCTTGCTGCATTAACTAACGTATATAGCACATTGTAAAGCACTTAATTTTAACTTATTTTCTTGAAGTTTTGTAAGTTAATCTTCTATGTTCTAGCAGGGTATGCTGTCATTACATTCTTGAAGCTCAGTAAATAACATACAGTTCTGTATAAATCATATTAATATTCACAAATGACATAGAATTATTTACAAAATAACAGATAGCTGGACTGGCAGTGTCACAACCTGATGCGTACATCTCTAGACTGTAATATGAGAGACATCAAGGAGCTCATGTTATATCCTTCCCAGGATGGTATGAGCCTAGCATTGAGCAACATTTTAACTTCTGCAAGGATAACATCACAATACAAGCAAAAGATGAATGACTTTAATAACTGGCTTAGTTTCGGGTGTCATTCTAAGAGGATGCAATATTTCTCAGCATGGATGAAGATGGTCAATAAACAATGCTACTTTGCCAGGGATGGTCTGTACCTCTCCCCTCTTGGCTTTAGAATATTAGGTAAAACATTGTCTTCCTGCATAGTACCCATTTTAGGCAATGCCAAACTGAAAGTACTTCTGACATGGTAAATCAAAACCAAGAAAATCTAAAGGTAATACTGCTCACTGCTAGGAGTCTAAACAAAAAGCTCCATTCCCTAGAAGCTCTCTTCAACCTAGAGAATGCTGACGTGTGTGCGGTCTCTGAAACATGGTATAAACCCATGGACAGCACAATGCAAGGTTATAATGTCTTCCACACATTTAGACTAGCTATTACACAGACAGGGACTAAAGGTGGAGGTGCCTTGATTTACATCAAAAATGAATATATCTCAAAGCTGGTCAAAAAGGACAATGCACTTGAGCTACTCCATGTTCAAATTACCATAAGCAAAATCTAATACTACTTCCTTGAAAGCTATAGGTCCCTCTCAATGACCCAGGAAACCCATACCATGTATTTAAACTTACTGGAAACACTCACCATCCAACTCAAAACCATATTCATGGGCAACTTTAATTACTCCACTATTAAGTGGGAATCCTATATGATATCAAACATACAGGCACAGAGATTCCTGGATTTTGAAAAAACAAACTCCCTAGACCAGATTGTAAAAACACCAAACAGGAGTGCAATCATACTAGATCAGGTCCTCACTAATATGGAGAGTGCTGCACAGCCCAGTGTTATCTCTTCTCTGGTAAGGTCAGACCACAAAATGGTCCTCTTTGAAGTAAAAGTAAAAGCTGGACCACCAACTAACCCTGGAATATTCAGTAACTACTCTAAAGCTAACTTCCTGCTATTAAGTAATAACCTGGGAAAATGTCTAGCCCCAATAAACCCTGAGGACACTGTTGCCTATGCAGAACTATTCACAGAAACCCTATCAAGCATGCCAATAGCTGCATAGAGGCAGCTGTACCCACCAGGAAGAAGTACCAAATGAATTAAAAAAAACAAGCTACCCTGGTGGAATCACACAATCGATAGAGTGTATAACTAAAGGAAGAAAATCATGGCAAAATTATGAGATGCAGCACCCAGCACTATAAAAGCACTCTCATCAAACTAAAGAAACAACTTTGAGGACAAATAAAATCTACCAAAAACAAATCTGAGGTAAATTTGGCCTCCCAGCCCAAGGACAACCACAAGGCATTTTTTATCTATGTCTGCAACCCCAAAGGCAATACACAATTGTATGCAGAGCTCATTGTAAATGGAGCTACCTATACTGAGCCAGAAGATATGACAAACCTAATGGCTCACAAATTCAGCCCCAACTTTACCTCCCTCTCCCCTTCAACCTTCCCTCAGGAAGTGCCATCAAATATAAATCTCCCTGCTATCACTAAGGAACAGGTCCTTAATGCTCTCTCTAAAGCCAAGAAGACTGCATCAATGGGCCCAGACAATATCCAAGAATACCTCCTAAATAACATGAAACATGACCTATCAGGCCCTCTGGATTTATTATTTAACTGTAACCTCCAAACAGGCTTTGTGCATCAAGAATGGAGAACAGCAACAGTCATCCCTCTGCACAAAGGTGGGTCATCTACAGACCCTGGAAACTGCAGACCCATAAGTCACGCAAATTTTATGGCAAAGCCATGGAAATAATTATCATGGAAATGATCAATAATGATATAGTAAACCTCCAGACACTGGACTAACCCAGTTTGGTTTCATCAATGGCAGGTCATACCTATTCTACCTGGTTGACTACTTTGAGAAGGTCACCAAAACAATGGATGAGGTCAAAATGGTTCAAATTGCCTACCTTGACCTCGCCAAGGCATTTGACATAACATCTGCCTTGGGCATTATTGACAAACTTAAGAGGGTAGGTACAAACCAGTATGTCACCCGGTGGCTAGAGAACTGGTTCACAGACAGGACCCAGGAAGTCAACCTCTACAAAGAGGCCAGTTACAATTGGAACCAGTAAGGGATCAGTCTTTGGGTCACTCCTGTTAGGCATTTACTTCTCAGAAGTCAAGGCCAGTTTCAGTGGTCTCTAGTTGACTAAATTTACAGATGATTGCAAATTAGGAGCTGTCATTAAATCCCACATCGATACAAATGTTCCCCAGGAAGGGCTGACACAGATAAACAACTGGTGTCAGAGCCATGGACTAAAACTAAATGCCAAGAAATGCATAATAGTGTGCTTCAGGAAGTCATCCACCCCTTGTAATTATCATATTGATAACACACCTCAGAGTTGTCCCAGTAGTCAGGGACTTTGGGACACACATGGATAGTAATCTAGCATTTGACCATCATGTGTCTACAGTAGTGATGAAATTATTCTATGTTGTGCAACTTATAAACAAAGGTTTGTCATCTAGGTCCAATGAAGTCATTGTTCTATTATATTTGGCCTTCATCAGACGTATCATTGAGTACAATGCCCCCTTTGGTATGTACCTTACCAGGAATATCCAACAACTGGAATGCCCACAGAGGTTCATCACTAAAAGAATGCAGGGCATAAGTAAAATGTCCTATGCAGATCACATCAAGTCCCTATCTCTGTATTCTGTCTCCTACAGGCTGTTGAGGGGAGATGTATGCCTGGCATACAAGGCATTGTCAGACCCAATTCTGATTGATCTCCTGCATATTAGCAAAACAAACCACATCATAATTACCTGTTCTAAAGATTTAAACCTTGCCTGTGATATAAATAGTACCTGATGGAGAGACAGGTATGTATCCAAGAATCTACCACTTCTCTGGACCAGATTCCCCATCCATGTGAAGCAGAGTTCCTCCCTAACTCTATTAAAAGGTAACTTGGACAATTGGATGGGGAACAGGAAATTCATCTCTGGCTTGGCACGTATGTCTCTAATGGACACAGGCTACCTGTAAATGGTTCATCTGTCAGGCTCCTGCTTCTAAATGTTTCATCTCCCAAGCCCCTGCTTACACTTATCAAGAGTACCAGAACTTGTCAGAGATTTGGGTTGCATGGTTAGGCTTAAAAAGTCCCTTGTGATAGTTAGCTTAGGAAACACCTATGAACCTATGTCTGACTTAAAAAAGTTTATTGTAGGTTAAACTGACATATGGTCTTGATGACTTCAAGGTTCTTACCAGATCTCTGATTGGTTTTGCTCTTCCTTGGTGAGGTCTGGTTACTTACCTTACTGGCTAAATGTTTTCCTTTCTTACTGCAATCAAATATGCTGATACCCTGCTCTTGCTCCATCACTATAAGCTGCTAAGAGTTGTAGCCACACCCACTTACTCAATTGTGCTATGCAAAATTACTTAAGTCAGTCTACCTGCAGGATGCCATTTTTAAAATGCAAGTAGAATACCCTTCAAGCTTAGTAGATGCTTTTTGCATCCCTCTGCGTTGTGCACACTATATAAGTATGGAGAATATGGCTTTGAACTAAACTTGAACTGTGCCTCTAATATCTGTATGCACTGTTTGTTGAGATAAGTGTTCTTGTGCGACATGCTTTTGTTGAAACTAGTTATGTTTTTCTTGAGATTTACATATTATTGATCAAAACTAGCTATAAACTCAGCGACCGACATGATCACATTGTTAGCTTTGTTTGAGATGTTTTGCTTCCAAACAATGCCTGTAGTTATCTCTGTATATATTGTCTACTGTTAGACTGTTAATCTGGACACTTCATCAGAAATGAATAACAGCTACTATAGAATACTGTATGCTGCAATTAATATTGCTATGTTTATCCACTCTCTACCTAACTGCTATATTACAGTGTAACTAAAAGTACCTGTTATTAGACTGGCTTTCTGTATATTAAAGTTAACTGACACCATCTAAGCTGGTAAAGAAATTTGTGAAAGTTTTTAGTAATAGTATGAGTTGGGAATTCATATGCTTTTTCTATTTTTAAATGATAAAATGATGCAATACTGTCAGTCTTTCGTATACAATATTCTCTTGATCTTCAACTGAACAAGCTCTCCTTTCCACTCTCACTATGCCCTTAACTAAATATTCCCTGTTGTACTTTTTCAGTTGCAGCTCCCTAATCACCATGCTCAGTTCATCAAGCTGGGCTAATAACACTGTGACCACCCACACATTCATCCCCCGGACCCAGACAAGTGGAACCTAAATGGACTAACTTCATTTCTGTTAAAAAGTATGTTTTTTTTCCGCAGACTCTGCTCATGCTACAAATTTTTATTTAACTGTAGTTAGTTTAAAAGGTTAAGATTAGCACGCACACTGACAGGGACACGGCATGTATAGCTAAGCATACTTATCCAATGTAAGGTCTTCTAGTACATACATGTGCTGTTGCTGTAAACTACTGTACAGTAATTTTAATAAACATCTCGATAGAGTACATATGGCCTTGCTGATTTCAAGGTACTTAACAGATCACTGATTGGTTTTTCTTTCCCTTGGTGAGGACTGGTTCTACCTGATCTGTTTGCCCTTGCTCCACTTGGGCTTACACTGCTTCCCTACCCTACCCCCAATTCCTACTCACCCCCACATCATCTGCATTTATTTATACCCATACCACACCCCCTAATTTAATTAACCACTGTCCTTACCTCTTTTATCTAACAATAAACATGCAACCCATTAAACTCCCTTACACCTGTTAAGCTATCCACAACACATTTTAAAGTCAAACTCGACTAATATAACTCGGAATTAAAAAAAAAAACTTCTAACCACTTCCACCAATATACATACCCAACATAAAAATGTATTCAATACAAACTTCATTCATCTTCTTATTTACAACCTTTCTCCACCTTACCTCTTACCACAATCAAATAACACCTAACAATATATCCCCCACACACTCTCTTACCCAACCACTCCATACTTCCACCTACAATCTCTTTAATAAAACTGGCACAGAACTTTTCTGTTATAGATAACTTGCACATAAGGTTTCTAAGCTTAGAACTAAACCATAACACCTGCTCCCCAACAAAAAAAAACACAACTAGACTTAAGTGGAGATATCCACTCAAATTCCATCCCTAATCCAACACAGCAAACATTAAAGCCAAACACCATCCACCCACCCCATATCAATTCCCTAAGACAAAATATCCCTAGTATTCTTATCATCAATATGAATGTAAGAAATCTTGAAAGCAAAATTCATGAACTACACACATCCATCTCCCAATAAACACCTGGCATAGCCATCCAAACAGAAACCTGGCTAAAGCTCCACATTAAGGACAAAGAAATCTCACCCCCAGGATATAATATCTATAAAGCAGACAGAATAAATAAACATGGCGGAGGAGTAGCAAGCCTATTTAAAGGCATACTAAAAGTCCAAATAATCCAGTCAGAACCCCCAGCTATAAAAACAGTGAAATATTAACCTGTTAACTTGAAATCAACCCAAACACCTAATCCTAATTTCAGTATACGTCCCTACTGGTGACAATCTTTCTTCAATTGAAGACCTACTGTCCTGGTCCTCCCTCTCATTTAATCAGGAGTCTATAATTGCAGGAGGTTTCAATATGGATTGGTCTTCTTGCTTGTTAGACAATCCCTCCTCTCACATAAATGGCTGTGGGTACACTCAAATTATAAACTCCCCTACCAGGACAGATAAACACAGGGGCAGACAGTCAATTCTTGACTGAACCTTAACCAATAAGCCTTCACTAGTTTATCACTCAGGTTGTCTCCTCCCAGGCAGTCTAAGTGACCACTCACTCACCTTTCTACTTAGACACAGAACCAAGCTCCCTAAGTCCACATTATATAAACAGATTAGAAGCAATAGACACTTGTCTGCTTCCACCTTTAATACTCTACTACAGCACTGTGACTTGTCCCCATTAGCACAACTCCACCTAGACTGTGTTGTTGAATACTTTAATACTAAATTCATGGAGATTCTAAAAACTCTTGCTCCCATTAGAAAGGTTTGCATAAAATCTAACTATACTCCATGGCTATCTAAAGAAACTAAGCAATTACTTAAGGACAGGGACAAAGATTGATCTTACTTCCACAGCAACAAAAAACAAAATTCTCTTGAAAATTACCATGACCTAAGAAATAAACCCAAGTCCCAGATCAAGAATGACAAAAAACCTGCTACTCTCAAATACAGCAATCATACCACAACAATCTCCAAAAATTCTGGAGTAACATCAAAAAACCTCTCCAACCAGGTCAATCTTTAACCCCATTCTCCACCACCTCAAGCATCAAAGAGAGTATAGCCTCACAATTCAATTCTTTCTTCACTAACTCCATCCTATCTCTCTGTAAAAACAAAGATTATATCCCACCATCTATTTCCTGGGTCTATGTTAAATGTTCAAACATCCAAAATATTGAACATTACATGGTCGAGACCAAATGTTCGACATTTGGATGTTTGAACATCAAATAAACAAAAACAAAAAAAAAATACTTTAACATTGTAAGCAGGGGGGCAAGCCCCCCTGCATCCCCTACACCCCCTCTACTTAAATATACCAACTCCGAGACTGCACTTCAGTGCAGAAAAGGGAAATTTTCCCTCTCTGCACCGTACGGCGCCGTTGAAAGTCTATCTTCGAACACTCAAAATTTAGAACGTTTGGTCTCGACCATGTAACGTTCAAAATTTTGAGCGTTCGAAGATTTGTCAGATACCTTATTTCCCCACCCACCCCAACTTCTACTCCCTTCTCTTTTAAGCCCATCCAAACCTCCACAATTAAGAAAGTACTACATAAACTAAAACCCACTACCCTAGCAATTGATTAACTACCTAACACATATCTCAAGATAGCCGCTGACTCCATAGCCTATCCTATCTCTCTATTGATCAACAGATCAATCAGAGAACAGTATGTACCTAAACTCTGGAAGGCATCTTACATCATTCCTCTACACAAAGGTGGTGACTCAACAGACTTTTCCAATTACAGACCAATAGCCATTCTCTCACCATTCTCCATAATCCTCGAAAAATGCATCCACCCCCAACTAACGAACTACCTTATCTGTAACAACCTGCTTACTCACTCCCAGTATGGCTTTAGGCCTAAGGAAAGTACTACTACAGTTTTATTAAGCTTCAATAATACTATTAACTATCTAAAAAACAATGGGGAACAAGTTGCCTCCAACTTCTTAGATATGTCCAAGGCATTCAACACTGTATCTCATCAGAAACTCCTCAGTGTGTTAGCATCATTAAACTTATCTCACTCCTCTCTCTCTTGGTTCCACAACTATCTAAAAGACCAACAACAAGCCGTGAAATGGCAAAATGACCTATCATCACATATACCCATCTCACTCAGAGTCCCACAGGGATCTATCTTAGGTCCACTTCTCTTTACAATATTCACTAACAGCTATACAGATCAATCAACCAGGCTACCACAAACCAATATGCAGACAATTCAACCCTAATCTGTGCAGCTCCCTGCCTGCCACAACTTCAAAACATAACCCAAAAATCTTTCTCTGGCATAGAATCCTACCTTGCTGAACATCAATTTCTAAATCCCAACAAAACCAAATTATTCATGTTTGCTAACGAAAATCCCATTAATTAAACTAACACCCTTCATGATCTACTCAACCAACAACACCAAAATTGAACCCGTCACACACACCAAACTACTAGAAGTCACCATAGATAGCATCCTGAGATTTGACAATCATGTTGCACTAGTTATTAAAAAGATCCATATCAAACTCAGCTCACTTTGTCAAGCCAAACAATTTCTAACCAGCTCCACCAGGCAAGCCATTGCTAGAACACATCTTCTATGTACCTTACTATACGCCTTTCCAATCTTTACTAATCTCAAAAAACAGACCTTGCCAGGCTGGAGGCAAAATACAATAAAATTGCCAAATTCACCACTAATTACTCATATAGAACTCACTACTGTATAGTGCCCCAGAAACTAAATTTGTTCGAACTACCCAACCCACTCTCTCTCTCCACCAAATCACCACTGCTCATACCATCATTACCAAACTTGAGAACCTACCAGCGCTTCGTAATCTTATCCAAACACACTCTAACTTCAGAGTGCTAAGATCCACAGATAGAGCCCTATTAAAGGTCACAAAATCCTATAACAGCTAGGGGGATTCCTTATATTTCTATCAAAATTTCCAAAACCTGGAACTCCAGTCCCCAGAATATCCTTAACACCACAAACTCAGCCAAATTCAAACAACTTTTAAGGACCCACCTTACTAATAACTGGCACTGCTCATATTCTTCCCCTGGCTAATCTCAAACAATTGCCTCTCAGCTCACACCTCCTATACTTTGTGTTCTCTGGATAAAAAATGTGGTAACTAAATATTCCTGATATACAAATGTTTGTACCCAAACTAACATATTTGTATGTTGCAATTCAATGCAATAATATATTAAGCAAGTTAACACTGTCAACTATTTACTTGTGGATAACTATTTTTTTTTTGTTTTTTTTTTTCTTTTGTGTTCTTGTAAACTAATGCTTATATCATTTGGCTTGGATTTGCAATGTACTGTTATTTTAATGTGGAGCTTTTCTTCCTGGGCATCTCCTTATAATGGGCACTCAGCAAAGTCAGACTATTCCAGTAAACAAATGTTAAATAAAATAAATAAATAAAAAATTAAGAAATTGTTCTTTGCTAATGATGTTCTACATCCCAGACATAACCAACCTTTTCCCCTGAAAGGCTATCAAACACAAGGCCAGTGACATGATAAACAACACAATTACAATAGCCAGAGCTATTGCATGGGAATGGAGAGCTACTGGAGATGAGTCTGGTTCTGAACCACCACTCTCTAAGATAGAGGAGTTCCATTCAACTTTAAGGGATTCAGGCTGGTCAGAGGAGTTGCCCAGTGCCATATTTGATGTGGAGGCAGAGGAGGAAGTCAGCCACAGAATGTCCACTGCTGATGCATTAGGTATGCCATTCTTCTCTCTCTCTCTCTCTCTCTATATATATATATATATATATATGTGTGTGTGTGTGTGTGTGTGTGTGTGTGTGTGTGTGTGTATGTATGTATATATATTTATATGCACATTTATATATCTTATAAAAGTGGTGTAGAGTTACAATAGTTACAGTTTTTTTTTTGTCTAGGCACATTTGGCATTGAGGTTCCATGATCACCTGCACATTGTATGGGCATACCTTTTATTTTTTCTTTATTGATATATAGACATTTAAATATACCTAGGTGAAATGTTTCCATGCAGTCACATCTATTGTTGCTTTATTCTGGTTTACATAGCATATTTATGATCATTCCTTTTTTGTATTTCTTCCTTTTTTGTTTTATTGCTATAATCACAGGTGAGGCTGGCACCAGCACTGTGGAGCTCCTACTGTCTGATGTCATAGTATCAGTAGCGTCCGATGATTATAGTGATAATAAACAGTGACAGTCTGGGGTTGCAAATGGTATGTCTGGCACCAAAGTCGTGGCTCCCAAATCCCCTCTTCAGAGTTTGGACACAGTCAGTATGCACCTGCATAATCATGACATAGAACCATCTGAGATTGGACAGGCTGAAGGGGACATGGTTGATCACAGCAGTGTGGTTACCCAAGTGGTAATTTCCTTCAGCCATAGTGAGTGTGAAATACTACATGGGCTGTTAGAAGAGGTGCACAGAGGAGACATGCTTACTGCCATCACCATGATTTTAGTGTGTCAGTAGGTGACACCGACTGTATGTGCAGAGCAGTCATAGAGGCACAGGAAAGTTTCACCATTGCCTTGGAATAGATAGTCAGACTACTGCATATCATGCATTCTGATGTGCAAGACTGCATGGAATGTGTGTGTGTGTGCACGTGTGTGTGTGTGTGTGTGTGTGTGTGTGTGTGTGTGTGTGTGTGTGTGTGTGTGTGTGTGTGAGAGAGAGAGAGAGAGACTCCTTGGAAACAGCTGAATAACACACAGGACCACTCGGCGTCAGTTATGAAATGTCTGCTGGGGAAGGTCAGCAACCATGAGGCCAAAGAGGCAGTACATTGTCAGATGTTACCCAACATGACAGTAGCAGTCCTAGATCCTAGGTTGCATATATATGCAGAGAAAAGCCATTATATACCATTTAATTGCATTACTGTTGTTTTGTTTTGTCAGTGTTCATCATGTAGCTCATAATCCTGATGATGATGTTTGTTAATCTGGGATTACCTCTGTCTGATGCTCCCAGTACACAGCCACATCATGGGTAAGTAAATGCTGGTAATTTTGCATGCATCACTGTTACTGTTTGTACGTGTGTACGTGGTCAGTTGCTTTTTTTTTTTTTTCACTTAGGTCATGAGGGTATGAGTTATTTGCTGCCTCTTAGCCAAGGACATGCCATATTATGCTCATCTCTATCTGCAATTATCATCTCCAGGTACTGGTTCTTCATCAGACTCCTCACTGATGTCTGCAGGCCTTGCTTGTGGTGCTGACAACTGTAGTCCTTGTCCAGGGTCAATCTGCTGCAACTGTTTCATAACAATAGTGTTGGTAATTGTACACAGACTGTTTGTATTTGGGCAGCGGTGGCTGGGTCATACTGCAGATTACCTCCAGATGTAGCTAGACATCAGAAACATGACTTCTGCAGGCCAAACCATGCTCAATCATATTTATAATCTCAACATGTGCATTATTGTAACCTTGCTCAGTAGGGTTGTGTGGGTTTCTCATAGGAGTCCTGAGTCAAGGTTCCTTTTTATATCTTACATCCCCCACTAGTGATTTTGTGGAAAGTCACCCCTAGAAAAACTTAGGTACAGGTCACAGGTCACACATATGGGGGAGTCGTGAAAACTGCTTCTGTTACCTGCACACACATTATAGATGATCCCTTGTGCATTACAGACTACCTGACAATTGATAAAGTGATAGTCTTTCCTGACTATGCACCTTCTTCCCTGTTTACCAGGTGGAGTTTTTATTTCAATATGTGTTTTGTCTATATCCCCCAGAATCTTAGGAAAATGTGCTATGGCATAGAAATTTTGCATGGTGATACTTCTCTCCAGTGGGGTACATGGAAACTAGATATGGTCTCTTACATGTTCCAGCATTACATTGAGAAACTGGTATAGAATTTTTGAGGCTGAGGTCTGTGACATCCCCACTATGTTCTTTGTGTGTCTGAAGAGTCTCTGTATATGTAATTCTAAACCAAAAAGTGGAGACGTTGATAGAAGCATCTGTATCATAACAAGCTAAGACCACAGCATAAATTAAAAAGCCAGTACTGGAATATATACCTGTAATATAGAAAGGCACCTATAATATCAAAATGCTGCTTTGAGGAAGACATCGGAATAAATAACATAACTAAAACTACTGTGCTAAACCTGGATAAGTCTCTTGAGTTAGCCTGGAACTGTCACTAGGCTTGATACAAATACTGAGCAACATAAACAGAGGCAGTGACAAAGGAAGAAGGTAGATCAGCTGTTAATTGAAGATATTATCTTGACTGAAGGCATTGAGATATTAAAATGAAAAAAAAGTTGTGTATTGACTGAAAAGTAAATACAGCAGCCCATCTGTACTGAAAAATGCATTTACAAATCAGAAAGAACAGGATAGGAAAGGTAAAAATGGTGGGCATAATTGAAAAGATATCTGATCCCACACCTTGGACCTCTCTTATAGTCAATAGTCTAAAATGTTAAGAAGCCTGGTGATGTAAAAATATATACTGATTAGAGAGCAGTCATTAATTATCATAGAGGGAGAGGCACTAGACACCTGTTACTGGTGATACAGGAGGTGAAGAGAGTGGAGGAAAGTGTTAAGCAAACTGGATTTAAAATCACTGTATCAACAACATTGAACTAAAGTGGTAGTATAGCATTTTATATTTGTATAGGCCTATGATACTCAAGACACTGATACTTGGTTTTTAGCTCTACATCAGAACAATATGAATTTGTGTCCTAGCAGGTAATACAAGGTATTAAAAGCAAGAAACAACAGTGATGACATAATAATTTATGGGAGAACCAGAATAGAAAAGTACTGAGAAGACTGAAAAAGACTGGGCTGACACTAAACAGAGATATGCGATTATGATAATCGAGAGTTTGAATTTTACGATTTCATTTTCTGAAACAAGAGTCAGATGATCCAGTTAAAGTAAAAGGAGCACATGCTATACAAGCTTCAGAAAGGATTTTACTACTATCACTGTACTATTAATGGATCTTAGGGAAAGATATAACAGCAAAAAGAAGCCCTGGAAATGTTAAAGAAAGGCATAAGTTCAGAGACAATTATAGCTTATTTTGGTACTAAATACAGATCTATACCACAGTTAAACATAATTTCGATAAGCATAGGGATACTCCTGCATTAGGCACAAGATGGCAGTCAAAGGGTCATACATTTTATAAGCAGGGCATTGAGGAGTAATGCTATCACCAAACTGAGAATGGAGCACTAGTTACAATAAGAGCCAATAAACAACATCCAGATGCTTATATCTCACAAAGAGTTCACATTCCCTGGGATTCATGAAGCTCGGCGCAAGGCTGGCATTAGGCTTGCACCGACCGTGTGGCATGAAGATGGCACAGTAGCGCCAAATGCATATTAATGAAGGCGCGCTGCTGCCACAGCCATGTGCATAGGAAATGAGCGCGAGTGCATAGGGCATGTCGAAAGCGTGAAATGTCAGCTGTCGATGTGCAACCTAAAATGCTTGCATATAACAATTTGCATGCGATAGTAATCACATCTGTCAGTGTCCGTGGATACTGAAACATATGCAAAGCATGTAAGACAGTTCCTGCGAACACAAAATGAAGAAGCAAACACAAATGCACGGTAGGGAATAACGGGTCCCCATCCCTCGGACAAATGACAATGAAAACCGTGTGCCTGTAGTCCAACGCAGTGTAGATAGTTATACCAAGTGGAAGTGAAATGCATCATGTTAGCACGCCGCCAATAGCTACGTCCAGCCCAATGGTCAGGGTCACCAGCTATCCCACATTGTGAGGGAGAGTACACAGCTGGCATATGTGTCCATAACAAAACCACGATAAATGTAAATATCTAGCCACCGTATGACAGAATTATATCCCACAACGCATGTAATAGTCACATACAATAGGTATGTCCGTATTTAACATACCATATGTGACAAGAAATAGAATAAGCAAGAAAACGAAACAGAAGGAGCATATAAACTGCTACAACAATAAGGCAACATGTAGGCTTAAAGGAACAGTATTATCCGTAGAGTTGACTGTGGGTATGTGTTGTCCAGTACAATTGGATATGTGTCCGGAATATATCCCATCCTGGACATAGGAAAAGGTGGCACCCTACCAATGATCAGAGCAGTCGGCCAAAATCCGCACATATGCAGTCCAAGCCGTACTTGTCAGGATGTGTCACAGTTGAACAGGTATTACCCGGGTGTACCAACCATGTCATGAAAGTTTAGTATGGGCATGTACCTATGTGCGTGGAAGTTGAAACATGCCAGGGTAGTCGACACAACCATACAGGTACCTGACATATGTAGTGTATGCAATGTGTTACCTTGACCGTGTCATGGGCCATCAACTAAAGCAGTGATGGATGGAGTGTCAGGAATATGTGTGTGGGGGGGGATGGGTAATGGTATAATCCTCAAAGGTGAGACTGTGTCATATGCAGAATAGGTGAACTGGAGGTGTATGAGGTTGCAGCGGGTGAATCAGAAAGAAACACAAAGAACATGTATACACATCTGCAATACAACCTGACAGGCCATACTGTAGAACACAATCCCACAAACATACGAATATTAAAATGTGAGATACAAATGTACAAAAATGTCACCGGCACATACCCACAGATTGGTCCTGATGGAACCGGCCCATTTAAATGCAACACACCTGGATGCATAATGGAATACCCATCATCCCCTCCACAGCACACAACCCACCCCCATACCTGGACGTCCACCAAATCCAGCCATACTTGGCCTACTAGCTTGACGCAGCCACATCTACACATAGTGATCACTACTCATATGTAGTAGGCAGTGTCACCCTAGGCAGTTTCAGGATTGCAAACTATGTATCCTTTGCATGTAAAACCCCCAGCACATTTTCGTAAAGCCAAAAGAATGGTCGGTATTGGTCTTGTTAAATTTGTGGATATCCCTCATGGGATAAGTAACTTGTGTAAACATCAGAATGGGTATCAAGACATGATGTCCAGTCCTGTAGACATCTGGACACAAGTTTGAATGTGCAGTAGTGGTGCACGAGACTGTCCAGCCCTAGACAGTCATGCAGAACCTACTGCCCAGGATCAAACACCTGCCCGTGATGCACGTGTCCCCACATGAATAATTGAGAGAATATATTGTACACATTCACATAGTGGCACTTGGAAATAGGGTGATGAAGGCACTGACATAAACAGGATACCCCCTGATCTACTGTGTGAGGGACAGTCACTGTGTGGGTAGGTGTGTCCTGACCAACAATGATACAATGCCAAATGTCCTGTGATTGTAGGAAATAACTATGTACCATACTGCATGTAACAGTTGCCTAAAGCAGTCATGTCAGCATAGAAAATATGTAATTCGTACAAGAAGCAGACTAACAACTAAAGTGCTAAAGGTATAGGCTCTCAGCTAGGAAAATAATGAATGTTCTAAACCTGTACTGACTGTGGGTATGTGTTGGCCTAAACAATCTGGTGTCCCCAGAATATATCCCAGCCTGTACATATGACAATGTGTCAACCTTACCAATGGTCAGAGCATTCGCACAATAACTGGCCAGCCTCTTAATCACTCACTAAGCCAGTGACCTTTGGAGGAAAGGTGTGGAATGAGAATGACTAATTACAACAATTAAGAGAAATAGACGCATTTAACTGCAGAAAATAAGTAGTAATATGAATCTGTCAACACATTCCAAGTTAATAGTACTAATATTGTAGAAGTGTCCATGATTTTCCCTGATTTGTCATAGCCTTGTCTCTGTCACTGAAGAAACTAGTCCCGGAGTATCACAGAGGTCCATACACATATGTACACCAAACAACTGTCACATTTGTTGACAGGACTATTGCATACCTGTAGTGAATTTATAACTGATGTCCAGAATAATATTCATTGTATATATAAATGAATGAAATAGTCAAATGTGAAGAGAAACACGTGGAATCCCCCCACACCCTGTATTATGTAGTGGAACCACTCCCTGCCCTATATTATGTAGTGCCGACCTAATAATGTGGTCAGAGGTGACGAAACACCTGCGTCTGTAAACACAGGTAGAATGTTAAAATCTGGACTAACTCTGTCCATGTGCTATGTCTGACATTTGAACAGCTACAGGGCAGTTCTAGTCACCAGTCGGACAAGCCTAAACCCGGACCAGCACATGAACACCCTGAGAATCAAACACACGTATGTGCGAGGACTATACGTGTAGGAGTTCTGAATATCCTTGAAGTGAGTAGACATGCAGCACGGGTCCAGAGCAGTAGGAAATAGGGAATGTCAGAAGTGTAGTACTGCGGTTTTCCCAGCAGGAGAATGGATGCCTGCTGTGTAAGTGAAGCGGTGAGGCGTATGTCAGAGTAGCTATGAACCGTGGGTATACATACAAATGAGGCAGAACAACAATAGTGTAGTGGTTAGAGCATCAGCCTAATGTAAAGGCATTCCCGGTTCAAGTACGGCTATAGCACATATTATTTTATTGTGTAATGAATGCCTCTGTGCTGTAAAGCCAACATTCATACATGTAAAGGAGACCGCGTGTCTCGCATGGGGCCGTTAACCAGATTCCATCAATCAAAGTGGTACTTTCATAAGGAATAAGGCACATGTAATCACAAAGAAGTGGCAGTAAACATATGTAACTCACAATAAGTAGATGCAAGTGCGCCTGCACAGGTGTAAGCAGCTTGTAGCATAGCAAATGTTTGTTGTCTTGTACAGCTGTAACTTTTATATATATAGATGGATAGATAGATAGATAGATAGATAGATAGATAGATAGATAGATAGATAGATAGATGATAGATAGATAGATAGATAGATAGATAGATAGATAGATAGATAGATAGATGTGTGTATAGATAAATATCCACAAACAAAAGAAATATGCAATTATATATATATATATCTATATCTATATATATATATATATATATATATATATATATATATATATATATATATATATATATATATATATATATATATATATATATATATATATATATAGAATGAATGCAGAAAGATGAAAGCAAACATAAGGGTTGTGAAGGGAATCTAGAGCAAGTAAGGTATTATAAAGTGCTCGCAGCGTATGTCAGATAAATCTGCACAAGAGTGAGTAGAGCACCGGACTTCACACCAGAGGCAGGGTTATACCAGTGGCCATAACATCGTTGTAGTGCTACGTCAACATTATACACAGACGGAATGTAGTACATGTTGCGACCACCTACACTTGTAACCTGCAAATCGTTTGTAATCCATAACACCAGGAAAGGCACATATGTGCAAATATGAATGGATGGTGAGCCTGTGAATACATGAGGTGGTACAAAATGTGTGTAGGGCCCCAATACTCTGGAGAGGGCAATGTGTAAAGGTGTGTCATGGCTGCAATATCAGGTGGATAATGGCTATTATGCATGGAAACTCAACACGGGTGTGCTGGAGAAACTATGGATATGAGATTATGGACACAGGAGTGCTAGAGTATGTTGCGCCAGTTGCAATGGAGCGGCCGTGGAGGTCAGCTAGTACATAGGTGTGATTCCCAGATAGTGTGTCGTCTGTGTGGAGACATGCGTGAATGGGTGTATCGTCGTCGGACGTTGTGCGTCAGGGCTGGCAGCCCGGCACATAAAATCTATCTGCCAACCATGAGCGGAATGGAGTTCTGCTGTGACAACCCCAAACCGGGAAAAGCAGAAAGATACAACTACATGCAGACATCAATATGTTGACGTACAATCTCAGTAACACAAACACTCATTCTATTAACATTAATAATATGAATGTGCACAGAAACAAACACAGTAGCAGGAATAATAGGCTGCGCATACGAGTAATAGGTCAAATGACACTGTATCACATCACACTTATGAGCGGCACCCCAGATATGAAAAATGTGGGACATCTGTCCATTGTATAGCATGCAGTATACTGATCACAAGTTTACTGGAGTAAAGTGTCGGTGTCATAATGACTAAGGCAATAGTATGCTGTTGAAGCAGAGATAAAACCCAATACATATGTGTAAGTGTCTATGTCCGGGAAATGTATAGGTTAATGAACACACAGATGTATATATAAATAAAAACATATATATATATATATATATATATATATATATATATATATATATATATATATATATATATATATATATTTATATATATATATATATATATATATATATATATATATATATATTTATATATATATATATATATATATATATATATATATATATATATATACATACACACACACACAAGATATATATATATATATATATATATATATATATATATATATATATATATATATATATAGATAGATAGATATATATACACATACACACAAAACAAATATATATGTCATTGTAAATATACACATGTACATAACTAGGTTACTTTACAGGAATTAGGGGTAACATATTTACAGACCGGGCATATGTGACTGGGACGTCCAAAAAATAAACATTGTACCCCCCACACCGCCCAGCTAGGCTGGTCAGACATACAGACAGGCAACAAAGATAAATACACTGCTGCTGTCCAAAACACTGGCAGGAAAGTACCAGTTGGAGAGATCTGCAAGGTCTACACTTTAAACATGGACAATGGTGTCCCTTGCGGGACCCCAAAAATTCACTGTACGTGTGAACCCGTGGTTATCGATGCGAGCAGGATGTAGGTGTACATGGAACAGTAGGTTGTGCAAGTGTGATAATACATGGGTTGACAAAACGTACATGTGTCCCGAGATGGGGAGAGTGGGCAATGTGTAGGGGTGTGCTCATACCCCAGCTGCGCTCACAGTAAGTATTTGTCATGAGTGCTGTAGAGGGGTGCCAGGTAGGTGAACCATGGGTATGCAATAATGGGCTTAAGTGTGCAGGTGCTGGTTGGCAGAGATGTAGTAGGCCCGCCGAGTGGAAGTCATTAATATTCCTATGTGGGCATAGCCGACGCCTATACCTCCCAAACCTGAAGAGCACAACTACCGGATAGTCTGTAAACCATCGGGGGAATACATAGGGACCAAATCAGTGCCGTGTACCCGATTAGCATAGACGTCCATAGTTATGAATCAGAATGTAACAAAGTCCAACTAAACACTTCCAGAACTAGTGATATTAGGTGGACAGCTAGCAGAATACAGGTAATGACAGATGACAACATGTATGAGTCATAAACAGCATGTACCTCGACAAACGTGAATGAATACATATGCTGTGTGACTGTCAATGTGTCTGGTTAATAGAACCAATCATCTAAATGTGTCCCACAGGGTGTTATGCAGTGTTCCTGATACAGTGTTCATTCTCCCCCATTGGTATGTGAGGTCTGCTAGTGATGGAAAGTGCATGATTTGCTGACCACCTTAGGTAGATGATAGCATAATAGATGAGGTTTACCGCTCGTACGCCTTGGAGGGACACACCCGTTTGGACAGTTGTGTCCTGCAAAATGAATGTTATGGCACATGGCCTGTGAGTTCGGGAAAAGAGGCCATATATCGTGGGTAGTGGTGCCAGAAATTAATTTGTTGTATCAGAAATAGCTACATGTAATAGGAAACAGTATTAGCAATTATTATGCTACAAGAATAACCTTAACGTATGCAAACCGTTGAAGTAGTCAATTTACTATTGGCTGTGGGTATGTGTTGCCTTGACACATGTGATAGCTCTACATATAGGATCTATAGGGCCGCCACCATTCTGAATGGCCAAAGTGGGACCTGCTCTGTAGAAATGTCAGATGTACCAGGGCAGAACATACCTACAGCCATGCATAGTACAGAAATATACAATATACATATCAGCACAAATCAAAGCGTAGTCTAGCAGCAGTAAAGTTGCTTATGCTACTACATATAACATATCGACGTGTCAGGTATACAAGACCTGTAACAAGCAACCACTACAGACATGTAGAATATGAGAATGTCCCCTAATCAGGACAGTTGCAATGGCTAGAGTATTGTCACATGACATATGCCTAATGAGGGACTGTCCCATGCAAAGTGGGAAAGCTGTTACTCTTACAGTCTCCCGTCATGCAATCTGAAAGGTGTAAAATGTACAGTAGGTATGTGGTAGCATGACTCGGTGGACAGCTGCGTTAACAAAATAACATTCACATGTCAGCATTGCAGAGTATCGGTTCCCATGTATCAGGCAGATGGGAGCAGATCGTATGAGGAACACGCATATAATATGATTACGTCACTCGACAGGCCGCCGAGTCCGTACAGTCGAACGCCTGCTGTCGCCAAATGGTTAGACATACCCGATACTGTAGTCATGTAGTCCGATGTAATACGCATCACAAGGGATCGCACACACCCAGCATGAGTGACAAATGTAAGCACAAATGTCGGTGAGCGAGCGGCTGTAAGCGTGTTTGTCTACCAGTATGCCAGTAGTGCACTGTCAAAGAAATGTGGAGTCTAAACGGGTAAAAGGTGCTGTAACCAGAGGTCAGCAGTGCTCAACATTGTGCAAACCCACGCACAACTGCTCCCACCTGCTGGAATGTGCCTTACCCAGTCCATATCCAAAGGCGTCGGTCTGTCCGCAAACAAAGAACCATCCTATTCACGTGTTGGTAGCAGTACCCTGCGCACATAGCTCATGTGAATTAACAATAGACCATGGCATATGTACAGTCAATAGACCACACACACACCATACAGCACAGTCATCCAACAGTATAGCAATGTACTGACAGATATGTCAGGACCACTGGTGTATGCATACCTGGCTGTCCTGTGTTTCAGTGTGTGAGCATGCCCAGTATAACTGTTATGCATGTTGTCGACCAACATTACCATCATACCGTCATGTGTGTGAGCATGCCAAGTATGGTCAACTGTATCACGTGTCACATGTCCAGATAGTCAGTACTGTGTTGCCGACCCCTCCGTTCTACACAGACAGGTGTCATGCTGTGTCTGCAGGGTAGCTAATGGTCATGTGGCATTGACAGTCACTACATGTCTGCATAGTGTGGGGGGACATCCAACAGCATCCACAGTCCTACACAGCACCTTGGGTGGCGCACATGACTCTCACATGTGTAGGTTGGACGGGGGGCACAGCTGACAGTTGTACACATCTGCCACTACTGTACTGGTATGCCAGGTACTCCGTGTCAGTGTGTGGACTTACCTAAATTGCTGGTTGGAGGGATACCAGTGTACGTCAGATCCCAGCTTTAAATACCAGCATAGTGGTGTTGGACGTCCTAGCTTTCACAACCTACATCAAACTGCCTGGCCTGCTGTAGTCTGTGTGTGTCTTTGGGGGTTGGGGTCATTCATTGGGCATATCCATAGGCTATTGTATATCATTTGTCTGTATCGGTCCACACCTGTCCAGCTGCATGGAATGTGTGTGGGCTGTATGGACACACATGATGTTCAGTCCATAATCTGCAGTGGGTTAGGACACCCTGTGTACTACTGGCTACCGTTGTGACCCCCGTATGTGCTACAGATGTCATGGTGCCACTATGGACATGTACTGTCTGCTGCCCTAACATTCGGCCACCAAAGTCTCTTGTATGCTCACATACATACCATAGCAATGGGTAAATACACATTCTAATACAACTGCCAATTGTTAGGTCGATAGATGTACCCTGGGGGTGTTCTGGACCTGAGGACGGTGCTGGAGGGCTGCCTATGTCGGATGCACACAGTGCACCTCCTATATATGGCCGAGCACAGGTAGTGTCATGTTTGGCATCCATTGTACTGTGTGCAGGTCAGAGAGGGGAAATCCATGGGTACCTACTGTGTCAGTGCATATGCCTTGTGTTGCCTCTTTGCCAAGGGCAGGTCATACTGTGCACAGCCTTTCGCCGACTGGGTCCTGCTCAGTTAGTTCCTTCGCCAAGTCACACTGTTCCTGTACAGGCCTTGGCAGTGGTGTTGGGCTGTGTGGCCCTGCCCCATGCTGTTACTGCTGCAACTGTTACTGCAGGATCAGATTGTGTAGCATAGCAAATACCATAACAAATTGTGTGCATGTAGCTAGTGAATACTGCAGGGCTCCACCAGATGTGTCTGGATACCAGAACCATGACCTGAGCATCCCAAACACATGCTCAATTATATGTCTTGCCTGTGCATCTGCCTCATTATGGTGTGAGTGTTCAGGTGTGTGTGCATTGCTGATGGGTGTCATCAGCCACAACACCAGTGGTTACCCAGCATCCCCCACTAGGAGACTGTAGGGGATGTCCATATTGGCAAAGGTGTGGTACAGCTGTGTCAGAGGCCATATATTGGAATCATCATAGCTTCCAAGGCAGACAGCACACGCATTCAGTCTAATGCCCTGGCCATCGCATATGGCCTAGCTGTTGGAGGGTATGCCCCTGCAGTGAATGTAGGCCCTACCACGCTCACCGGGTGGTGCTTTGATGTGTACGTGTGTGCAGGCTATAGCACCCAGTACCCCAGGGTAGTCAGCCATGTGGTTGAAGAGATGCATATTGCTGGTCTACTAATCACTTGTGTTGAGGACATGTACGTGCTCACTAGCATGTGTTGACATGGCGTCTGTGAATTGGTGCAATACTCAGGATGCAGATGACTGTGAGATCCCCATGATATCCCCAGGTGTGCTCTGTGAGGTACCTGTGGCTAGTATACCTAGGCCAACACATACCGTGGTATCCACTGTGATGGGTCTCCCTCGACCTGTTTGATGTGTCAGGTGTGGCAGGCACAGGTCAACAAGCCACTGTAGGAGGTCTCTGTCCACCCCATAGTGTTCCACCATCCCCAGCTCATGTAGCCCCTGGTAAGTCACCCTGGGTCTATAAAGTCTTATGTCACCCCAGTAAGGGTTGTTCGGCAGCATACACATCCTCACTGCCCTCAGCCTCCTGCACATGTTGGTCTATGTTGCCTGCTGCAGCCCTTCTCATTTGGTTGGACTGTGTTGTGAAATGTCCCCGCAGGTATACACTGGTGGTGTACAGTGTGGAAGAAACCTGTGTGTATGCTGCTTGCTCGCATTACTGTACTGTTCAGGTGTGGGCTGGCCATGTCATCTGCTGATTGTTCTGATCATCACCTGTTTGTGCAGCCTGTACACCCTGACTACCCCACTACTGCTTTTGTCCCTCCCAATGTCACCAGGCAGGTACAGACACACCCCTAGCTTAGGTGTGCTAAGGCAGAAGCATTCCTGGGGCACAGTTCTGCAATGTACGTACAGTATGCCTGACCCCCCTCCCATGCTGTCAACTATATTCGAGCCCTGCACCCGGCTAACTACACACATACACTCCAGGGATCTGCATCACACCCTGGGGATAAATGGGATACACTATTGTCAACCTCATCTGCATAGTATAGTCTTCTAATGAATAGTTATATGACCCATACCGAACCTCCAAATTAATAACCACTGCTCAGTGTCGCTCAGATCCGTACACAACTGGTAACAGGTGCCTTACTATCACCATATTCAATGTCCCATGGTCTTCCCAGCAACAAAATAACCGGTGTCTACATGACTACAACCCAGGACCCTGCACACAACAGATGATGTGCATTACCACTATGCCATGGCAGATATACATACATTCGAGGTTATCACATACAGAGCATCTGGCACAAACATTCAATAGTGCTGATGTCCCCAGATATATATATTTATATCTATGTCTATCTCTCTATATCTATATATATCATATATATTATATGTATACATATATATATATATATATATATATATATATATATATATATATATATATATATATATATATATTATATGTATATATATATATATATATATATATATATATATATATATATATACATACATACACACATATACATATACACACATATGTAGATATTGCATTTATATCACAACAGCAGACCACATGACAGCAAAGCATTAGACAGGAATGAAAAGGAAACTACATATGCCACCTGATTCATGTAGTGTTGTTACTATCAAGGCATGTGTGTTTTTTTGCGTCACACGGGTCAGACTGTATTAAGGGTAAGAGTAGGGCTGCTGACATTTACTCACCAGACCTACTGGCAAATGTATGTGTTGACAACCCAGTGTCTTGGCAGAATATGCAGGCTGTGGACACTATATAGGTCAGCAACAAAACACACTGAACACATCCCGCAGCTAGCCTCCCACAGATACTAACACATAGGGTATAACTGCCAAACACACACACCTGCCATGCCTTGGAATCGAGCACCTACCTGTCTATTCTACCACACTACAGCATTACGCAGTGACAGAACGCGCTACCGAGTTTCAGCACCACAGCACTCCCAGAGGCATACTTCTGAGTGGGTGACATCATCAGCAAAGGCAAAGATGCTGATAGGGAGTGTACGGAGAGTGAGCTGTCTAAAATCATTATTCTGTTCCCGTGCAGCTGGAAACACACACATGTGGCAGGGCTGGGATTAGAAGATAGAACGTACTACTTGACTATCTTATCACACTACAGTATTACGCAGTTACAGAACGCTCTACCGAGTTTACTGGAACACAGCACTTCCAGAGGCATACTTCTAGGTAGGTGACATCATCAGCAAAGGCAAAGACGCCGATAGGGAATGTATGGAGAGTGAGCAGTCTAAAAGCATTACTCTGTTCCAAGGCAGCTGGAAACACACAGACACACACTTGGCAGGGCTGGGAGTCGAACATACACCTAACTACCTTATCACACTACAGCATTATGCAGTTACAGCACGCGCTACCCAGATTACTGGAAAACAGCACTCCCAGAGGCATACTTCTAGGTGGATGACATCATCAGCAAAGGCAAAGATGCCGATAGGGAATGTATGGAGAGTGAGCAGTCTAATAGCATTACTCTGTCGCCAGGCAGCTGGAAACACACAGACACACACACACTTAGCAGGGCTGGGAGTCGAACATACACCTAACTACCTTATCACACTACAGCATTACACAGTTAAAGAATGCGCTACCGAGATTACTGGAACACATCACTCCCAGAGGCATACTTCTAGCTGAATGACATCATCAGCAAAGGCAAAGATGCTGCTAGGGAATGTATGGAGAGTCAGCAGTCTAAAAGCATATTACTGTCCCAAGGTAGATGGAGACAAACACACGGAAGTGGTGTGAGTGGGACAACTGCCTATCTACGGAGCACTATTACAACACTACATAGATAAGAGATGTGCCACAGACAGTACACCCTTCAAGACAGTCAAACAGTGTGTTCAATGTAGGAATCCATCCTGACGTGGGGTATGGACATCTGTTGCCTGGATGACCACTATCGCTATACAGGATTTCCATGGTCATGTCCATACACAGAGGCACATAACCAACACAAGGTGTCACTGGGCATGCTCACACACTTAGTAGCACATGTCCGTTTGGAATGTACTGTGTGTCCATCTACACAATGGCGTACTGGGCATGCTCACACAGTAGTAGTGAAGGGCTGTCTTGTATGCACATGGATTCTAAACACGGAAGGGCACAGTGTGTCGATAGTGAACATTGTTAGCACGAACACTGCACTACATATATCTGTGAGGAACACCTGGCATATGGCAAAGTTGTGCACAATAGCACTACCACCGTATACCTCAGATACAGACATGTGGGCCATAAGACAGTGATGGACCGCTCCAGGTGTTAGTGTCCCCACGTACATGAAGGCCACTCATATGTACTGACCAGTACACACTCAAGTGCCATCACAGATGTCTCAGGTGCAGATCACAGTGGTAAATGTCGCATTCTACTATGTAGCCCTCAGACATCACCATGTCCTTGGACCAGCAACACACATCCATACATTACTACAACACCATGTTACTCATGACTGGTGGACTGTACATAGGTCTACAGCAACTGTGCGGACTACACATGTACTGACAGGGTTCCATCATGTGTTATGCAATGCAATGATACCACTGTTCATAACCAGGTCGGCTCTATACATAACAGGGGCCCTGGGTCTTATACAGCTGTAACAGATGACTGTTGCTGTACACCAAAAAACACTCATGTTTGGATATGACATACATATAATTGCCATGGATATGTACATGGCCCACAAAACACACACACAACACATATGTACATAGCATAGCTTTTGCTGTCCTCCGTGTAGACAAGTGGCTACAGCAATCACACGCATGCACATGGAAGGTAGGTCCATGGCTGCTGAATGCTAACAGTACATAGGGTAGCAATGTTGACTGAGGTAACATTCCCTCTGTACTAGTCACCCATGACAACCATCATATCATACAACAGTCCATGTGTCATGTATGTCATCGCACATGTCCACCAATTGCAATGCATACAAACATGGCTACATGACAGGAATGTAGGACCAGCACACATGTACATGTAGTGGTGTGCATTCAGCTACCATGCATGTGCAGTAGCTGATGTATGCAGTTCATCTGTGTCTAACTACAACATGCAGTTGCAATGCAGCCCCATCATTGACACATGTATATGGTGAAATAGTGACAGTACGGTAGGATGTACATCAGGTATGGATGGATGTGTGTACATAAGGTGGTGGTCCACCTTTGCAGATGGATGTTTGCTGAAGACATCTCACAGGTGTGTCACAAGCCATCCTACCATGACATGCGCAAACAGTACGCTATGCTACTGTTACTTGAAGGTGAAGACATACAACCTACACAGCGGTCAGGGTTTACTGACTGTAAATCACTTGACACCTGTAACACTTACATCCTCCCATGTGCATATAGCAGCACAATTGCCGAAGGTAGCGTTGGTACACTTAATGCGGCCAGTACTGCTGCATGTCTGTCAGATGTATCATCATATAGCAGGTGTATGATTCACAGTACTGCCATGTGTGTTTACTTGTGTGACCATATATGCCACGTATCATGGGGAATACACCCCTGTACACTGTTGTAGAGATCTGTACATACTGCAGTGTAGAAAGCAAGACATAGGCAGGGGTGGTTTGTGTATCACACACATGTCAGCTATCTGTATGTGAATGACATTTGTGGACTCCATAGTGTGTGTGTGTGTATGTATGTATGGCTGTCTGGTGCATGGAGTGAGGGTGTATGCTACCATACAGAACAGACAGGATCCCTAAGCCCTCATGGTGATGCAGTCTACTACCCTGCTGATGCCGTCGGTCTCAGCCTTACTGGCTACCTGTACATGTTCATTCTCTGTGTTACTCCATGTGGGTGCACAGTACTGTGAAGGTGATTACCACATCGGCAGGGGTCCTCACCTCAACACTATCGAGTGTGTGTTATAGTGTCATTGACCCCGTGGGTGTGGGCATGTTACTGTGTGTTTCTGTGTATGTCTGTGTGTGTTCTCATCCTGTAATGTGACAGTGTATTACTGCTACACAGTGAGACCTCATGCTATCAACTGGCCTCTAACCTTGACATCAGCCAGACCGCTGTGTAAACCCCCCACACCATGTCACTGTACCTGTGATGTGACCCGGTATGGATGTCACGTCTCTAGCCACTGTAGCCTATTAAATAGCTCACATGCTTCTGGATCAGTAGATGTGTGGACATCTGTGGAATGGTAGCTTTTCTAACAGTGAGGTTGAGGCTACATATAGCATGCTGGTATTGCCATAAATACCTGTGAGTACTCCACATTTACACATGGGAAACTGCAAACACTGCTACTTATTGGCACATACAATTAGACCTGAAGGAGGGAAGCAGGGCATCATTACCAACATGCTGTTACTGTTGTTACCAAGACACATACTGTGAACATACAACAATGCATTCTAAACCTGTACTACATGATATGACTGGTGCTTGTCAACAGTACACAACAAATGTAACATAAACTTATCTCACTATTCTGTTCACCCTGTGCATCAGACCATATGTGCATGTCCCTGCACCAGTGGTGTGGATGACAGGGATGCGGCACAAGCATCATCATATGCACAGGGTGATAATGTTTGCCAGGGGCATAGGCTGCACCAGTGGATGACATCATGTGTATGGGTTAGGGCCGGTGATCTGATTGGACATGTGTGGTTGTTATGCATGTGGGTGTTGCAGTGCCTACAGATGTTTCCGCTGTGTGCGTGTATGTGTGCACACAGTTCTGCCATGTGTATGGCCTACACAGGGGTATTATTGACAGCTCCAGATTGTACAGCCCAGGATGTACAGCTCACTGTGTCCGGCCATGGCCACGTGACCTGTGCCTGCCAGGGGTTGCACGGGCACTACCAGGCAGAGGTACAGATTGGCTACTGTCCGATGACACATGTCCACTGGAACCATGTCTCTGCTGGGAACGTCCAGGGCCACGTCCACGTGGGCTGCTGTGTCCTGGTGTGGACAGCGCAGCACCAGCTGCACTGCTACTGCTACCAGCACTGTGGGAGCGGGCATGTGAGGTAGCTCGTTCACGCTGACCTGCACCAGATGGTGTAGTTGGCCTACGTCCACGTGGCCTATGCCTCACTCCTACCAGATGTTCAAGCACAGACAGCTCATGCTCGCGGATTGCCATGCCACGGTCAAGGATTCCAACCATGTCACCCAATTGCCTGTCCAGAACATCAGCAATCTGCTGTTGAGCATTTGCCAATGCCTGGATGTTGTCGTTTAAAGAACGGATAGCAGCCCTCTGAAGCCTCTGCCCTTCTCTGTTCTGCCGTTCAGCACATGCCTGTGCCGCCATTACAGTCTGAAACATGCGTCTGGTGAAACCAGCTGCTGCGCTCTGTCCTGCAGGTGGATGTCTGCCAGAGGTCCTCCTATGAGCAGCACTGGCCACATGCCTGTGTGGCACATCTGCAGTCGTTACACTGACACCATGGTATGAAGACACACCTTCTGTAGCTACCACATGTTCATGTTCCAAGCTAACACACGCTGACTGTCCTTCTTCTATGGCCACTGGTGATGGGGTATGTGTTGGCATGAGAACTGTGTGGGGGGAAGAGGGAGACATAGCTGGGATGGCAACCATTGTCACAGATTCAGCCCCTGACAACCCTGCCTGTACCTCATGCATATGTTCATCACCGCTAGAGTCTGTGGGGACACTAACATCAGATGGACATCAGGAGGGTAACGCACCTATATCACCTGTGAATGCAAAGAAAGACTCTACATTACAATAGACAGACAGACAGAGACACAGACACACAGACAGACAGACAGAGACACAGACACACGGACACACAGACACACAGACAGAGACACAGACACACAGACACACAGGCACACAGACACACAGACACACAGACAGACAAACAGACACAGAGACAGACACACAGACACAGAGACAGACACACAGACAGACACACAGGCACAGAGACAGACACACAGACACAGAGACAGACACACACAGAGACAGACACACACAGAGACAGACAGACACACAGAGACAGACACAGACACACAGAGACAGACAGAGACACAGACACAGACACAGAGACAGACCATGCATGTGATTTGACAGACGGCATGCAGCATGCATGTGATACAGCAGATGGCATGCAGCTCAGACATTAATAGTGGTAGTTAGCATACATCCCTGGGTTGCACACAACAGCAAGCAGGTGTCATATCAGAAGCCATGCAGTTCACACAATCATGGTAGTAAGCATGCATCCCTGTGATACACCATGTGGACCAGCACAGGTTAACAGTACACATGGCTGATGTGACCTTGACATTAACATGTAGTATGACATGTAATATGCTGATGTGTGCATTGACATGCATACATGTCTGACACAATGGTGTCCTGACACATGTACAGTAGTGAAATGGGTATCACATTGCAGTGTTATCTGTATGCCCTACAGATAGAATGCACTTTTAGCAGATGTGCATGAGCATTGAAGGGTAGTATGAGGCGTCTACATTGCTATACAGTGTGAAGTACAGACACTGTGCCATTGCATGGCATCATGAGGTGTCTATATTGCTATACAGTGTGGAATACACACACAGTGCATAGCCATGACTGTGTGCATACACATTACATAACTACTGTGGATTATGACCCACATTGCTGAGGTGTATACACACTAAACCATGCTGTGTCATGTGACAGGTCACTGGAAGACCTACAGATGACACCCCTGCACAACTACTAAAATGTCTTAGCTGTCAATACGCCATATCCCACATGACATTTATGTACCACACACACGAGGTGCACGGCTGACAGTGATGTCCAACAGCAGCAAGGGAAATGTACGGTATCTGTGGCCTGATGTGGTGTCTATGTCTGTGGAAGCTGTACAGGTGACTACTATCATGCTATGACACAGTCATGATGTTCAACACATCTTATTTGGTTGAATTGACACCTCCACAAGCTGTGCACAGGCTTTTAGGATGTCCAGTGTTCCACATCAACTATATAACCATTCAACAAAGGCTATAGTTGGACCATGTGTGGACGATGTGCAACAGGGTGTATACACATCACATCTACTGTGTGTTGCTACATGTCTCTGGCCATCCTCCATGGCCATGTGTGAACATGTGTTGGTCAAATGTTTGTGATGGCCGTCTATCTCACATGTCTGTGTTGTCCCATATGACATACACCCATAGATGTCAGATACGTCACTGTCCACATGGTTATGCAGACAAAGGGTTGTATGTTTGATATGTGGGGTATGTATTATGGGATAGTGAGACAATATTGCAGCCAGAACAATACATGTCTAGGACATGTCAGATGGCACATCACAATGTGTGCACCCATTGCAGAGGCATATTCCACAATGGTGAATCCTGTGGGCTGCCCGTATCCCAGCTCACTGTGTGGTACTATTTGCGTATCACACATGTGTTGTTCCAATGTATAGTACATATTCCTACATTGAACAACACCTCCACCGTTGTATCCACAGCTGTCCACACATCTAGCAATGACAGATACTGTAGTTTCATGTCGGTGTTTCATTTAATTTGTATATATTGCACATGGGTAGCCAGTGTGATTGATGACAGATGTGACCTGTATATCGTGACTGGACCATACATTATGTGTACATGTGTTAACTGGCCACACGGCGAATAGATCTATGCATTAACATGCCTGATACTGATAACTGTCTCACCTGCAATGGACTGATGTCTGTGCAGCACGCCAGAGGTACCTGTATAGGGGTGACACAGCAGTTTGAACACTATCCATGACTGTATGACAGCAACAGGATGCACTGTGCATGTTAACACATTCACCTGTACAATAGCATATAGTATTCACGTGTGCATACACAGGGTAGCATACTATAGTATGCAGCATGTGTATAAACATACCTTGCATATGATGCTACATTACATATTGTACAGTGACACATGCAACTAAATGCAATATAATAGTTATATGTGCAGTAGTGACTTACCAGGCAACTCAAGGCTTGGTGGTTGGGAGACACCCACCTCCACGATGGCAGCTACTGTTTGTGGATGCTGTTCTGAGGGTGTCCTCAGGCTGGCCAGTAGCTCTTTGGTAGGTGTGAGTGGGGGCTGGGTTGGTGGCACACCACCTGTTCTACCTTGTTCCCTGGTGATTACATTGGCACGCTGTTTTGCATGTCGTATCAGGTCCATGCAGTGTCTGCGTACCTGCTGGTAGGTGCGGTTATGACCACCCACATCATTAACCCTCCTGTGAAGTTCCTGCCACAGGTCGTCATGCTGCTGGGCATGCTGTGGCACATGGCTGAACAACACCTCATAGTTATCATGGAGGTACGATATGAGGGCATCATCCTCCAGGCAGCTATATGCTGGCAGGCGTGAATGAGGCATTATCTGGAAGACATAATGATGGAGACAGGTCACAATATCACAGAGATGTACAGAGATACAGCTGCACATACATTTGTATTAAATCTAGTACATATGAACAGTTATCTTTGCAAATTGTCATGACACTGACACGACTGACATGTTTGTGTCAGACACATGTAACACCCATTGTGCATTGGATATCATCACCATATATGTGTGTCACCTCATTACATTGCTCATACTCCATGTGAATGCTGTCTTGATGTGGGCATGTCTGTTTGCCTGTACTGGTGTTCTTACCTATCAGCATATGCCTGGATGTGTCCACAGTAATACTGTTGACCTTGATGCTGTGTATATGTCACATATTAACACAAACACTGCCTTAACGGACATGAGCAGTGACAATGGAGACATGCGCACGGAAACCTTTACATGCATGTGTTTTGCCATATACATCTACACGGCACTGTACAGCAGTTCAACATCCTGCCACGTATCGCCTGTGTTGCACATGTGATACAAATGGGACAATGGCTAGCCTGACATTATTTGCAGGGATGGTTATCAACTATAGCATGTACGGGCAAGGTTTTCTAGCTGTATCCGACAGCCATTTTGCCACCGCCAGGTGCATGAGTGCCACATTACTGATCCAGACAGTTAATGATACATCTACCATGCGGTCATCGCACCATGTATGACAGAGATGACATGTGCAGCTTTGATGGACAGGGTTGCATGGTATGGCAGGAGTATGTAACATGTATGGCACAGGGATCTGTCCAGCATGTGGTGATCCTTGTAGTAGGAAGGTGGCTGTCCATGACATATGTCTTTCAGATCAGGATATGTACATGTAGCATGTCCAACATCGCAGTGTTGCACATGTCTTTATGGAAGGTAGCCAGCGTGCTGCATAGTGGAGGTGAAGATTGTGAAGGCTGGTGTCGCCTATCCACGCATGGCCAATACCCCTTAAAGGTGATATGTGATCTGATATTAGTTACCCGAGTGCTGAGTATGCCTGTCCAATGATCTCCATGCTCATGAATGGCACCCTGTCATGACATGGGTGCCTCGTATGACTACCTAATAGGCCTGGAGACGTCAACAGCTCAGGGAGGTGAACTGCACAGCACCATCCCTTACACACAGTGTCCATAATGTTGACCGCTGCCTAGGTGGTAATTAATGGGTACAGGGTTATTCACCTAGCGGTGACAATGCTATTAGCAGCTGTCAGATTGTGCACATATGTCACGCACCTCACCCACAAAGCCCATTCTGTATGTTGTCCACAACACTGAGACAGCTATTGCTCCTAGGTCATAGCCATTAACATCCTTACATACGCAGATGCCTCCCATTTGTCTGTGTGGTATGGGCTACAATGAGGGGAGTGTACAAAACATTAACCCTGTTTTACTGTAGCTGCCACTGGTGTGGTATGCACATGTCACTCAGACACCTTTTGTAGTGTTGCTTCTGCAAACAGGCCACTGGTAGAACACTCCTGTGACATACAAATGTACATCTAGTATACTCAGTGTAGCTGGAACACAGTATGGGAGATGATGTCCTATGACCTGTCACAGGTATGCTATGCAGTGTGAAATCATCTGTACTGTCATCTACATCTGTACTGCTAACATCTATGTTGATAAATGTTCATAGACTTGCAGACCATACTCAGCAGGGTAATAGTGCAGTGCCTCCAATTATGACTGGCATCTCCACTTGTGGGTTGCAGTGGGTTTATATTATCCAACACCCTATCTGTATTGCATATTCATGCTCAGCACTTGTTCAGAACATGCAAGCACTTCATGAGCTACTAATTACTATAGCATGCATTCCAACTCATTTCCTACAAGTACACTGTTTGTCCTTACATTTCCAGCTTGCTTACAGTACAACAGCTGCTGTGCACACATACCTCACATATCTTGTGAGACATGGTTGAATATACAGGCATGTCCAAGTGTCACTTACCAGTGTTACTGCCTGTCTATATGATGAATATGGCAAACATGAGGCAATAAAGCAATTGTCTCATGTACACAGTCAATGCTTACCTCCCAACATATGACACTGCAGCCTGTGGGAGATGCACATATGTAGCCATGCTGGGGGTAATGCTCTCTCCAATCCAGACTGAACCTGACATCCATGTGGGGATGTTAAACATTTGCAACACACCCCACTCATCACATAGTCTCACTATATCTCCACCACCACAGGCCACACATAGTATGACTACGACATTTGCAGAACCTCTCCATACTCTCTGTGTAGGCAACAGAGGCAGCCCCCATCACCAAACACAACACCAATTACTTATAGCCCACAGACTCATGTGTGCCCATCAACTACAGCCAATAGGGTGTTATAACATACCCAACACACCAGTCATAGGTGACTCTGTAGGCGGTCACACTGATGTCCCACTCAGTAGGCTACACAAGGCGATAGTCACTTACATCTGGCTGTCGGGTAACAGGATCCGCAACATTACCTATGTACCCATGCCACACCTTACCAGGTACAATTTGACTGTCATTCTCCATGTTAGTGTGACTGCCCTGAGATGTAACTTCCTGGACTACATGTACAGGGACGTGCACTAGCTCTCCCGGCTTGTAGCCCAGAAGGTATCTCCCAAGCCCTGAGAAGCATTCTGCATTCATCCAGACTGATACCATTGTACAACGACTGAATGTTTCACTTCAACAGTTGCCTATGCTTCTGCTGTCATTCCACAGGCATCCAGTATCTGTCTGCTTTGAATGACATGGTCAAGAAAACACGATGCTTTGGCACAGATGACCTGCACCTGTTGGCCCTGGTATTACAGATAACATGTAAGGCTCTTGCTGCTCCTATACTGCCTGTCTTGGACAGTTTCCAATAACATATTCACCACCAGAACAGGAACAGGCAAGCAAAACCTGGGGTAATGTTACTCAATGCTTGACATCTTCATCTCTAAAGCACTCAGGCGAGGCACTCCTTATAATGGACCACTTTGATATCTCTGCAGTGACTGGGACCTGCCTCTAGGCACCGGAGAGCTCACCTGCACTGACAGGTTATACGTAGACCACACCTTTCAGTCATGTAACCAGGACCGGAACACCCACAGCGGAGGTGTGTCCATATTTCACAAGAATGTACACACCTCTAGGCTGGTTACTTGGCACAATGCATCAGAGGTGATCTACGTGCAACTGTGGCCAGAACTGCTACACACATTGTAACTTGCTACAGATTCCACACCATACCCCACGGTTACTGGCCCTCATTTCTTGGTGTACTGGACAGTAGGGTTCAGACAGGAACTACTGATGTGAGACTGACACTACCCCACACTTAACTGGGATACCTACTCATGTACCGACACATTAGGCCAACGCTTTCTGGGATTCATAACCTTTACTCGGCTGGATCAACCCATACACACCACCACCAAGGCCAACAATATCCTAGACATGGACATTACCAACATGTGACTGGTGTTCCACAACTGAGGTTATCCCCTCATTGGTAGTTTCTGAACGTATGCTAATCACCCTTGTTATCCACATCCTGGCAACACACCCTTCACGGAATACACAGTACAAGATTTCTACAAGGCCTACTTCAGATGTCTTATGACAGAGGTAGTAAATGTCATGACACCCATGCAGATGGACAATGTACTTACAAACACTGAAACATACACCAGTGCACTTCATTAGCACTTATACGACTGCATGGATCATGCTATCCCAAACAGAGCCATGATGGTACCCACCAGATAACGGACGCCACTCTGGGAGTCCAGTTCCATAGACATAATGTACAACAAAAGGTGGAGGCTGTTGCAAAGTGGAGTACAATCCCATGGGTGGGGTAGCTCACTGGTCAGCCTCAGTAGAACTCCGGGATCCCTTATCACATCCTCCAAAGCTAGCTATGTAAACATTACTGTGACACATTCCAAGGACTACCACAAAGCATTATGGAGGTATGTCAGTACTCGATGGCAATACCCACATCTGCACTGACATATGACAGTTAGGCAGGAACATTACAGAACCGACTGATATTGGCAACATCCTGGCAGATAGGTTCAATGCTAACTTTACACCCTCTCACTCCCTACAGGGCCAAAATCTATACAGGAACAATGCAGAGTCCCTGCGGTCACAACTACACAGTTCCAACCTGCACTCTCTAAGGCCTGGAACACAGACTCCATGTGACCATCCAACATCCCAGGCTGCGATTTACACAAACCTCAGAATGACATGGATCCCAACTTGGCCACCAGATTCACTAATAGCCATGTATCAGACATTGTGGCCCCTGAATGGTGCACAGCAACAGTTATCACACTCCACACAGGTGGCGCCTCAGTGAACCAGAGGGACTATTGCCCTATACGCCTGACTGGACTGTTCTGCAAGGCTATGGGGCACATCATCATGGAAGTCATTCACAGAGACATTGGTGGGCTCCAGACTTTTGATGCCACCCAGGTTGGATTTGTTAGGGCCAGACCATGGCTCCTACACCTGGTGGACTTCTTTAATACAGTTACCAGGGTAGTTGATGGCGGTAAGGAGGTCCACACAGCCTACATTGTCCTCTCATTGGCTTTCAGCACCGTTCTCCATTCTAGTATTGACAACATACACATCCACCTGCACATCGACCCCTACGTCTCAAGATGTTATGCAAAGTTGCTCATGGACAGGACCCACACAATGATGGTAGCATACCGTAGTACCTACTGTAATTCAGTTACACTTGGTGTACCACAGTCCTCGGTCATAGGGCCCCTCATGTTCGGTATATGCTTCCCTGAGGTACAGGCTAGCACAGATGGACTTTCTCTGAATAGGTTTCCAGACAACTGCAAAGAAGGAGCCATGATTGATCCACCAGCTGATACAGACACCCTCCATAAGGGTGTCACTGTGACGGATACCTGGTGTCAATAACATGGCCTCAAGCTGCATGACACAAGGTGCATAGACATCCCCTTTGGATTACACCAATCACCCACTGACTAATAGTTGGTAGTCCCCTACATACATGTGACATTATACGGGATCTTAGTGCACACGTATATAGCACCCACTCCTTTGATAACCATATTGCCAATGTGGCGTGGATATCCTTCTATGTGGCCACCCTTATCTGTAATGGGTTTGTAGCTGGAACAAAGGCACCCATTGTACCTCTATACTCCTGATGTATGACACACGTTCAAGGGTACAACACCCCTTTTGGGGTGTACCTTACAGAACAGCAATGGCTTTACATATCACAACATTAACACACCATGAGGATTATTGACCTCCGAAGGATGATGTATGTGGCACAACTACAGACACCACAACTGTACACATTTGCATACTGCATACTCAGGGGTGACCTCTGCTGAACATACAGGGCCCATGTCCACAACAATATTATTGGATATACTCCACATAAGCAACATAAGCAAAAGCCACTGAGAGCAACATGCTCATGGATATGTACACAAATGCAACGATGTGTGGGACGTGCTTGAGGGATACATTCCTGAACCAGACACTCACCATGCTTTGGAACATGATTCATATGTACATCAAGCAGAGACACTCACTAGCACTCTTCATGAGATACCTCGATGGGTGGATGGGAGACACACATGTACGCCAGGGATGACTGCAGTGGCTGTACTATACACAGGTACAGGTAACACATGGCTCTGCTGTTCACAGACACAGGACACTACCCTAGGGAGGTGCTGCTGGTGAAAACACTGTAGTTGGGCTTACAAATGGACTTGGCCAGACAGCATAGTACCTAACTATGAACCTGTGAAGCTATTACATGTCCTTTGTGCATGGATAATTGAGTAGCTCTTCCATTTCAATTAGCTATCATGCTGTTACAGTGTCCCGTGACTACAAGCCATATGAATCCTGTTATTGTGTATTGTACATGCCAATAGACATACCTTTTGTTTGCATGATATAACAGTTATGCTGTGTAAAATATCTGACATATCTACCTACAGTACTGTACATTACACATATTTTAAACATTATCCCATAATGCAAAGCATACTTGCACAGCAGGACCACCTTAGGCATGTTATTCTCGTTATATGGCCATACACATGCCTACTGTGACAGTATATCAACATATACTATCCCCTGCTATGGTACGTACTTGTTGGACAAACCCTACCACTGACGGTGGGCGGTGTGGAATTTTTGTGTTTAAAGCCCTCATGTAGCATCCCTTGTGGTGTATGAGATGTTTACCTTGTGGCCCACAGCAGGACACACAATTTCTACAAGCGTTATTATGCTCAACAAGACATCACTACATAATACCTTTTCCCACTTTATGCATTGCATACACTTTAATTAATACAAAACAGGCTCTACATACACTAACATACTAAGTGTTCTACATACCTTGTTAGCGTTCCGAGTCTTCGTAAATATCTATCTTACACCTTTACTGTTTAAACGGTTCTATGGTATGAGCATACGGTTTGAATGTATGGCAAGGCATCCTTATGTACGTCGATGCCTGTAACATGTGGTATCCTGCCACCAATTGGTGTTCCTGAGTAAATTATTGCATGCACATCAGCTGTGCAGCTACTCCATTCATCAATTACGCGGCAACAGTGGGGTATAATTGAATTCTCCACTTGGGCGTTGCCCTTTTGCCCTACCTTCGGGGAGACAGTCTGTATGTGTTTTGTTGTGAGGAATTGCAACTGCTATTTGGAGAGACATGGATATTTGAATTCATGTCCCCTTTGGATTGTGTGTGACAGCTAGAGTATGTGGTTCTACATGTGAGTGTACCTGTCATCTCAACTGTCTGATAAGGGACTATTGCAAACAAAACCTGTAACATTGCTGTCTGTTCCATTATACAACAGCTAAGATTTCACATGGTGCCATTGCAAATGTGTCTCTCAAAAGGTATGTTAACACTTCTGCAGATGTAATTGAGTGAGTGGATGTTTGTGATGTTATTACAGTTTGTATTGCAATTGTTTCGGGTGTGGGGGAGATGTAGGTGGGTGTACATAGCATATACAGGTTTGTGGGGACTGCATTTCTACATATTCCATATATGTGTGTGGGCTCCTTCCCTAATTGAAGACCTATCATTTTGTAGACTAAAACTATGGTTGTTGCGGGCTTATACATTGAGCCATTGTTAATTGGTTCCTATATAGCATGCAGGTGAGGTTGATACTTCAATACCTCCGGAAATACATTGATATGTAAGGGAATGTTACTAAATGACAGCTGTCTCGTGTATTTCTGTCACAGATATTTGCATCATTGCAGTTGTGTTGGTGACTGAACCTTTTTGGCATGGTTTGCCACCTTTTCAAATGGCCATAGTGGGACATTTGCAGGACACACATCGGTGCTTACAGGCCGACACATACCCATGGTCAGTACACAGGATAGAACGTACTTTTATCCTAAATACATACTTATTCTTGTAGCACTTTAGCTACTTATCATGTTTCATGTAACATTTATGTATTTTAGATGCAGGAATAACTATTTAATGCAACTATTACATAATATATGGGACATAATTATGTCCTACAATCTCGGACATTTGCCCTTTTTAATATTTGTTGTCAGGACACAACTGCCCAGGGAGGGGCTGTCCCTCTTAAAGTGGGACAGGTGGTACCCGTATGCCTACGGCCAGCTATGACCACACCTACCGTAATGATCTACCTCCGAGTTAGCACTAACAGACACATGATGCAAACACACACACACATTACTGTCCCACGGAAATGCACACGGCACCCTCAACACACACTTACACAGACTACAGCAATCACAAACACAGTTGAACACAGTACCTACCTGGACCGCAGCACCGGCAGTGATAACTAAATATCCCTTAACATTGTGATAATATTACTTGCGGTTCTAGTGTTCCGGTACTGTGGTCTTTCGGTCTTTAAGCCTCGTGATTATGCGTGTCGGTATGTTAAACATTCGATAGTTGGCAGTATCCTATTTATTTGTACCTCCATGGTTGTGTACATGTCGTTGACCTATCTATTTATTTGCAGATATAGGTGAATCCGTATATATCGACATATATCTCTCTATCACCTTTTCTATCTCTATTATAGAGAGAGAGAGAGAGAGAGAGTGAGAGGGAGAACACACCTTCCGTTGTGTACATGGCGGTGTATACTGTTTCCTGGACTCCGCACGTTTGTGTTTTAACCTGTCACAATACACACCTGCCGTTGGTACATCTCGGGTAGCTTAGTGTTAGGTGATTGTGTACATGATTGCGTGTTCTACTCCTGGCAGTGGTCGTTTTACCCTTCAGAGTAGGCACTATTAGTACAGGGGTGAATAATGCTAGTTTCACCTGTTCTGGACATTGTTGACCGTGATCAGCGCGATATTCAGCAAAGCTTAGCCCTGTTTCGCGCATATCCGTATAGTCGTGTTTGAACGACGCTTAACAGCACTTGCCAACACATAAACCCGCTAACATGTGCTAAACCTGATCTGATGACCTGCATCCAACATCCCATTATTTGTGCCTTCGGGATTACGTAACGTCCCTTGCAGGACATGGAACCATGAACATGCACGACAGTCAGTGCATTTACCACTTGGGCATCTGGGATTTGTACACGTGTTATGGTGTTTTGTATGTGGACTGTACTACGGCTGTTACTCCATACTGCAATCAAATGTGTAACTCAGTTAGTTTACACATGGATGAGACCTATTAATGGTATGTCCAAGTGATGTTTAATGGATGTGATCCAACATTGGGAATGTATGTCACAGTGAGCCACACACTATAATGTGCTACACCTTTACACAACCATAGGTGGAGCATGCTGGGGTGATAGATACCTGTCAAGGGTACTCCTTATGCTTTGCCACTACATCCCTGATTACATTATATGGAGCCCCTCATTAACACACCAGGGAATCCATGCAGAGTGTGTGGGGAACAGTGATTACACAAATGGATCCCGCAATTGGCTCTGCTCCACTGAGGGACAGTTGGTTAATCGATGTGGTGGCGACAGCAGACACTGTTTGCCTTGGTTGATGAATGGCCTCTGACAATCGGGCATGTACCTACCGATGTACCTAGGAACCTATACATACAGTATCAACATATGCTGTTAGGTGCGTGTACTGTTCAGGTGTTGACATTTCTTGTTCCAATTGCTGTTGTGTGTGCAATGGTTGAGGGCTGCCTATGTAGGATTCAAACAGTAGGCCACCTATACATTACAATTTACAGGTGGTCGTGTGTGTGTGCCATCCAGTTTACTGTGTGTGTGCAGGTGGAGAAGTGTGTCAGTCCATAGGGGCCTACACTGTCAGTGTGTGTGCTATACGTTCCATCTTTGCCAAGGCGTGGGCATACTGTGCATGCCTCCATCTGCCTACTGGGGCTGGCACAGGGTGTTCATGGTCTGAATCCCTCTGTGCCTGTGATGTCCTTGGCAATTGTGGTGGGCTGTGAGGGCCTTCACCATTATGTCCCTGCTGCAGCTGTTTCCGCAGGATCATATTATGTAGCATGACACATACTATGAAGATGTGGGCACACGTGCCTGGAGAGTACTGCAAGACTCCATCAGATATGTCCAAGCAACAGAACCGTGATTTCAGCATCCCAAACACATGCTCTATGATGATTCTGGTTTGTGCATGTGCCTCATTATGGTGTTCTTGCATGGGTGTGTGTGCATTTCTGATGGGAGTCATCATCCACAGCTCCAGTGCATAGCCAGCATCCTCCACAAGGTGGCCATGTGGGATGTCCCCCCTGATAAATACCTGATACAGTTGTGAGGCATGCCAGATGTGGGAGTCATGGCACCTTCCAGGGCTGCCAGCACACACATCCATGATAATGCCCTGGGCATTGCACATGACCTGGCAGTTGATGGAGTGGTATCCCTTGTGGTTTATGTAGCACCTACCATGCTCACCGGGTGGTGACTTGATATGTATGTGCATGCAGTCTATCGCACCCAGTACCTCCGGGTAGTGTGCCACATGGTGGAAGAGACGCATATTGCTGGCCAACTCCTCCTGAGTTTGGAAGAAGTATATATGCTCATTGCCATGTGCTAACATGGCATCCAGGAACTAGTGTAGTACCCTGGATGCTGATGCCTGTGAGATCCCCATTATATCTCCAGTTGGCCTTTGAAAGGTACCTGTGGCTAGTATTCTCAAGCTTACACATACCTTTGTGTCCACTGGGATGGGTTCCCCTCTGTTGTTTCTGGATCTCAAGCGTGGCTGGCACATCTCAACTATTTGCTGTAAGATGTCCCTGTCCACCCTGTAATGCTCTACTATCTCCAGATCATGTAGCCCCTGGTAGGTTACCCTTGGTCTGAACACTCTTCTCCTCCTCCGGGGCCTGTGGTGGTTGTCAGCATCATCCTCCACAACACCTTCAGTCTCTAACACATGGTGATAAATCACAGCTATGGCAGCTCCCAACATGTACATTGTAAAAGTTCCCCGTCTGTTTACACCGATGGTGCAGTGTTTGGGAATACACAGGTGTGTGTGAGGTGCCTTCACACTTTATACTATTGTGCTTTGAACACTGATGATGTCATAGTGTGTGTATGTACAATTGGAGCTACAGGGTATCTTATGTGTTTTACCACAGGTACTGCTATTGTGGTGTCTTTGGTGTTGAATTACATTTAGCTGCCATGGATCACCTCTTGCCCTTCCCTTAACATTTCTTAACGTTTCCCCTCCCATTTTCTGGTATGCATCCAGCAGCCTGCTTTCTTTTGTACTTTCCAAAACCTGGCTTATCTTGTGAAATGTGTTCTATGGCCGATCTACTGCAGGTTTGCTTTGCTCTACGGTGACAGTTCTCTTTTCTTTGCAGCCCAACACCTCCCCTATCCTGTTCTGCAGGTTGCTGCGAGCAGACTTGTTAGCTGTCTTCTATTGCCCACTGTGAGTTAATAGATGTTAATTGCTCAGTTGTACTCCAATTACCCTACTGCGGCATTTCCTTATTTTCTTCCCCTAACCTTTCTGTTTGAGCTATGGTGCGCGGTGCGTGTGTCCTCTTACCAGGTTTCAGGCACGTTTTCATCCACGTACACTTGTGCTTTCGGGCACCATATGTGCTCTCAGCTAAACAATGCTATACCTACATCCCCACCCCTATCCTGCAGCTTTGCTTAGTAACGGGAAGCCCGGATTTGCATTGCTCTAATGTGCTTACAGCTACGGTGGCACACTCCACTGCTGATGTCATGTATACCTCTAAACCACTCCTCGGTGTTGTAGCACTGCACCGTATGGTACATCCTTAGTCCAGCGGGACGTTTGTGATTCACCATTACTTGCCTCATTTGCATAGCATTGACTACTAATTCATAGTTACCACGCCAAACACTGTCACAGACCCTTAGCAACCCTTGCAGCTTGGTTGTGGTGTACCATGCATACCATTGAGTATTATGGACCATTGAGTATTATGGTGAAATCATGATTTGTATTACATTGCGATTTTATGACATTTGTATATATTTTCCTTGTGTTCCCATTTCCGCACACATGCCCTGTGGTGGCACTTTGCATTACTGTGGACATGACATTAAATGTTGTTTTTTAGGTGTTGTGCATCTTTTCTTATGCCATTGGCTGTATATTTAGCCATTGGCATATGTTAACTTTGTAATACATGAGTCTGGTCTGCATTCATAGCTCTAATGTTCTGTTTGGCAAAATGTAAACTTTTTTTGGTTTACATTTCTGTGGGCTTACGCTATGACTGCACCACTTAATGAATTGCTATGTACCTTCATTTGCATGGTGCAGTACTGCGCATGGGGTGATTAGCATACCTGAGCCGAGGGCTGTGCAGATCTGGCATACGCTGGTAGTGCACGTGGAATTGGATCGTACCTGAATCGCTCGGTGGCCATATTTGGCATTATACCACCTACGCTACGCCTGCGCCTGGCGCAAGCTTCATGAATCTCAGAGTCTAACTAAATGCAATGAACTCTAAAAGACAAAAACATATTTTTGAACCCAAAATCTAAACTACCACAAAGGCTAGAGACATTTTGAAGCTGCTGCTGCAATCCTACATTTTCTAAGTGCTGTACTAAGTCAAAAGTCAAAGATTGCATGATTTTTATGTAGGAATGTTGTTAAAGCAATATTAATAAGGAAGAATCAAGAAAAAGTCATAGATGATCATATTGACAGGGTTGTAAAACATGCAATCAGAAGAGCAGAAGGAAACACAGGAAGAAAAAGTACATTACAAATTATTCCATGGGAAGATTAAGTTCTGAAAATGCTTGCAATAATTTTAACAATGTTATTTGAAAAGCAATGCACATCTTAAAATAACTGAAAATATACAGAAAAATTGCAATTCTGTTTTTTTCCAAGTTCCACAAATACTCCTAAGTGGATGGTTGGAAAGTTAAAATGTGTTGGCAGAATGTTAGTTTTAAAATGTAAATGTGCTTTGAAAACATATTTTTAGCGAAAGGGTGTTGAGAGCAATGTGCTGTATGCAAGGCAATCAAAGCAGGAATGTCTTGAACAATAGTGCATCAATCCATCAAGCCACACAGCCAGTTAATGTCTGTAAAAGGTGTGGCCATGTTGTAAGAATTAACTTTAAATTTGGATTTAGCAATCCAGCAATATTGTAGTACAACCAGGTGAAATATATCTCTGATCTAAGGGTCATGTTGTCAAATCTGAATGCTAAGTGAAGGGCAATGCTTCTACTGCAGGAAGCCCAAGTCAAGAACTGGATTGTATGGCAATTATCTGTCTGGTCAAATACATCTGGCAGGACCTCTTAATAGCTTAAGCTGCAGAAACCAGGAAGCAAAGTCAAGAATACAGCTCAGTAAATTCTACATGAGCTTATTATGCTGTGCAAAGCCATATCACCCCGTACTGATCTGTGTAAACTGAAGAGGTTTAAACTTGTCATGTTCAATTACTGAGTGTTGAACTCCCTGATCTATTTTTCTTTTGAAAATCATTGCCAGTTAAGTTACTGTTTGGGTTTTGACTTTGATTCTTACTGTGTGGGCTTTTCTCTTTTTTTTCCAGAGCTGAGTAACCTTGCAGTTCGCATATAAGTAAGGGGATGGCTGTACCATTCAGTGTAAGATAGAAAGGTTAACACTTTCTTTTTTTTTTTTTTTTGGGAAATCTTTTACCACATTCCCATTTATAAATCATGTTTGCTAAAACAAATAACGAAAGTGTCTAACAACAGAAAAAACAGCGGGAAGAGAGGTGAGACAATCACAGTGTAAGTCGTATCATTAGAAATGTTTACATATCCAAAAAAAAAAAAAAAAAAACTTTACATCAGCTTTGCTGCCAGTTATGTAATAAAAATAAAAGTAAGGGTGTGGGAGTATAGTGCTGTCTTATTCCATATTCTTCAAAATGTCTTCGGATTAGGGCAAATTCACACAAAAAATTAAAGGACATAGTGATGTTGTTGGCAGACTGCGGTGGTGGTGCTGCGGTATCGTTGTCACTTCACAGTAAGACGCTGTACTGTTCGATTCTCAGCTAGAGCGTCTTCTGTGGAGAGACATGCATGAATGGGCATACTTTCGTTGAAGGTTGTGCGTCAGGGCTGGCAACTCGGCACGTAAAAATCTACTGCCAATCATTAGCGGACTGGAGTTCCACTGTGGTGACCCCTAACTGGGAAAAGCCGAAAGACACAACAACAACAAGTGATGTTATTGGCAGAGGGAAACACCTCGGCTGCTAACCACTAGTTGCTTTGGCCTTTTACGAAGTAGAGAAGGAGAGCTTTGTAATGATGTGATGGTGAGGTCGCAATGGAGCGAAGGATATTTCAGCATAAATAGCTGGTAGAGGTTATCTCCAAAGTGGTATAGATAAGAGAGAACTTCAGCAGTAATTTTCATTATTTCTATGAATGTACCCCTCAATTATTCACATATACACACAGAATGACAATTGTTGTTCTGTGTGAGTTTGAATACACAGCATTAAATTCTGTAACATTCTTCACAATATTAAACATTTCAAAGAGTGAAGAAACATGGTACAAGTAATGATGTTTATTCCAGAGTTATCTGACCTTAAAGTACATTAGAATGTTGAACATTTTTTAATTTATATGGCATTAGTATCTATTAATAATAAATAATACTTAACAGTGTTGGTTTAATAAAATAAGAATACAACATAGCTACAGAAAGCATGCCTGGAAGTTTACAAAAGATACTTATTGAAATTAATGTTGTATATATAGTGTTTTGCATTATAAAAAGTCACATAATTAAAACATCTGCACTTATAGTTTTGTGAAGTACATCTAAAACTGGTTATTTTCATGACTTTTATAGAAAAAGAGCACTGAAGCAAAATTTGTTTATAAATCAAAGGACAACCAAATTACAAAACTTAGTATTGAGGTATGCTGAATGAATATATTGCTAGATTGAAATCTTTTAACTTATAGAAAGACCTCCTGTCAATATCCTTCATTTATGAAGATGTTACAGTTATGCCCCAAGGTGCTACCACCATTTGATTGTACTTTCTGCTTTTCATTTTTTTTTATATTTTAAAAGGTCAAGTTAAAGTGCTTGGAATGATATGTAAGCCTGAGGTCTGGGATAATATGAGATGTTTTCTTTCATTGCATTTAGAAGCAAACAGCTTGTAGGCTTGCTGATATTTTTGTCAAGTGTAATGTGACGTGTGTTTTGATTGAAAGTTAATAATTTCTTTATGGTAACACATATATCTAAATGTAAAACAGGAAGGAAAAGGTTAACAGATCTGGTCAATAGCGCGTATACTTACTTATTTAGACGTTGCCAGTGTTCACGTTTTGTCATATCCTGCTGATAGACACTGGCATATTGTGTGTCTGTTATTACTGACATTTCAGAAATATTTTTTTCTGTCTAAAATGTAACGCAATTTATGCTATTTTTATTCTATCCTTCTAACATTTTGTTTGAGTATTTTAATCAAATAGATTTCTTGCTAAACTATTTTCCTTGATGGTAAATGGTAATCAGACTGCTTAAATATATGGACATAAATAAATTCATCTGTAATAAATCAAGGGATAGCCATGCCTACATTTAGCGAACACGAAAATACTTCTCTCACAAAAGGGATATAATAGTATTTATTCTGCATATGACCTTTGATAAATCCAGTTGTGCAAAGCCATATTTCGATTAATAGTATAAGCAACAAAATTCTGTATGTTTTCAGCAGCATGACAATGTTGTGCAGTAACTGTATGTATCATCAAAGCAGATGCATAGTTTAAATATTTTCAGGTATAGAAAGAGCACACAAGATAGAGTCATTCATTTTCTGATATCTATGTTATCCACTTTAGTGCTGGGATGGAGCTAAAGCCCATAGGTTCATAGGTTCATAGGTAGGTACTAGGCTATTGGCCCTAGGGCCTATATAAGCCTAGCCAAAAAATGTACCCTGGCTTTCGCCACCCAAGAAAATTATTTTCCTGTGCCCCTGTCGAGCAGAGCCACAGAAGTGATCCCTGGGGTGAATTTCCCATCCAATCATCAAGATTTTTCTTGAAGAGTGCTAATGAGGAGCTCTGTTTGACATATACAGGTAGTCTGTTCCAGAGTATGGGTAGTCTCTGGGACAGGAATCTATCCCTCCAGCATGTTCTGTTTAAGATAAGCTTCCTGCTGAATTCCTTCAAGTAGCAGCTAAAGCTATTGCCTACCCTGTTTCTATCCTAATAAACCGATCCATAAAAGAAAGTACTTTTCCAGCAATCTGGAAGATATCACACATCATACCCTTACACAAAGGAGGTAAATCCACTGACCTTTCTAACTTTCGCCCTATAGCACTACTATCTCCACTAGCTAAAATCATGGAAAAATGTATACACAAACAACTACTTAACCATCTCCTCCATAACAACCTACTAGCTAACACTCAACATGGATTTAGACCTTCACATAGTACTACCACAGCACTACTTTCTTTTACCAACACCATCAACTGTAACCGTAACAACAACAAACTAACCTCTTCTCTTTTCCTAGACCTGTCAAAAGCCTTCAATATGGTAAACCATACACTTCTTCTACACATATTAAAATTCCTTGCCTTGGATTTCTCTGCCTTAACCTGGTTCTCATCCTATCTTGAAAACCGACAGCAAGCAGTACTCTGGAAGAATTCTCTATCTGCTCTACTACCTATCTCTTTAGGAGTACCTCAAGGATCTATACTAGGCCCACTCTTATTCTCTATCTTTATTAATGATCTCCAATCATCTATCCAAAACACTACCTGTATACAATATGCAGATGATTCTACCGTTATTTGCACAGCTTCCTCTCAATCTGAACTCCAGTCACTTACACAATCTACCTTTTCAACCGTTGAACAGTGGTTCTCAAAAAGATGTCTTCTCCTCAACCCCAAGAAAACTAAACTATTAGTATTCTCACCTACCCACAAATCTTCTCAACTAAACTTCACTATTACTGCAAGTGATAATTCCCACATCTCCCCCGACTCTACTACCAAACTGCTTGGTGTTACTATTGATAATAATCTTAACTATGATTATCACATCAATAACACTATAAAAGCAGTTAATAAAAAGATTGGTTCACTGTACAGAATTAAACCCTTCCTTACACCCGAAGCACGGACCACCTTAGCACAATCACATCTTATCTCTACCCTACTGTATGCTTCCTCTATTTACACTAATCTCTCTAAAAGCAAACTAAGGAAACTGACTACATCCTACCACAATATAGCTCGTTTTGCCACAGCATCCCAGTATAGAACTCACCACTGTCTAAACTTAAAACACTTACACTGGCTGGAACTTCCTAACAAGCTTATCTATCAACAACTCTTAATAACACATAACATTCTATATCAACCATCAAAAACACCTGCTCTTAGCAACCTCTTGACTCCCTATAATAACTTGAAACAGCTGCGCCAAAAAGCTACAAGTCAACACAACTAGAATTACAAATTCTGCAGGTAACTGCCTTTTCTCCAACTCAGTAGGCAAAATATGGAATAACCTCCCCTCACACATTACCTCTCTAGCCTCCTTTCATCTTTTTAAAAAACAACTTCTTTTACACCTGAACAACTTCTGGCTCTGCTCTTGTACCAATCCTGACTAACCTACTTTCTTCTTTCTACTATCATATTTCCTTATTTCAAAACTGCAATCTTTCTCTGTGATCACAAATGACTTAATGACTCTACTGCTACTACTGTTCTCATTCTTCAAAAAAAAAAAAAAAAAAAAATAGGTACAAACAATCCCCAGGATTCATGAACGTTGCGCCAGGCGGATGCATAGCGTAGGCGTTACAACGCTAGATATGGCCGCCGAGCGATTCAGGTACGATCCAATTCCACGTGCACTACCGGCGTGTGCCGGATTTGTGCCGCCTCCGGCGTAGGTATGTTAAACACCCCATGTGCGGTGTTGCACCATGCAAATGAAGGCATATAGCGATCCACGAAGTGGCGCAGGCGTAGCATAAGGGCACGGCAATGTAAACCAAAAAAAAAACGGTTTACATTTACCCAAACATGACATAAGAGTAACGGAAGGCTGTCAACGTCAGGTATCACACTGTTGCCACATGCCAATGGCGAAAGACACAGAGAATGTCAAAAGAAAACATGCACAACATGTAAATAATGACATAAATGGTATGTCCACAGAAACACACAGCAGAACCCCAGGACATGTCCGCGGAAGGTGCTAAACAATGAAATAATATGACAATGTCATAAAAGAGCAGTGTAATACACATCAGCTTCACAGCCACAATACACCATGGTATGCATGGAAAGCCACATCCACGGTGCAAGGGTTGCCAAGGAGTCGTGGCAGTGTTCGGCGCGGTAACTATGAATTAGTAGTCAATGCCATGCAAATGAGGCAGATGATACTGAATCGCAAAACCCCCGCCGGTGTAAGGCTGTACCAAACGGCGCAGCGGTAATACACCGAGGAGTGGCTCAGAGGGAATACATGTCAACCGCAGAGGGGTGTGCCACTGTAGGAGGAAGCACATTGGAGCCCAGCAAACATGGGTTGTACATTGCACATCACAGCAGCAGGACCGGCGTGTGGGGAAATAGTTGAGCTGAGAGCACACAATGCACGCAGAGATGCATATGCACAAGGATGACTACGTTCCCTTAACCCAGTCATGTGACGCCCGCCCCGTCAACAACAACGGATACAGGAAAGTGATGCTGAGAATATGAGGAAATGCAGAAGCAGTGTAATTGGAGTAGTAATGAGCAATCAACACCAATCAACCCACGAAGGCCAATTGGCGGCAGCTGACAACTCTGCATGCAGAAACCTGCAAAACGGGATAGGGGAGGCATATGAATGCAAAGAAAGTAGGGGAGGTAGCAGATTGCAAAGAGTGAAGAACCGACACAGCAGAGCCAAGTAGACAGGCAGCATAACGGTGGCGGCAGACAAAACGCACGATATGCCATGTCCCAGAAACTACACATGACAGGGCTCTGCAGGATGCAAGCCAGGAAATAGTAGGCGCAACGTGCAGAAACAGTAAGGTAAGGTCGAAAGCTAATCCACTGCAGGCAAGAGTAATGCAACACCAAAGGCAACAGCGTTGCAGTGCCAACGGTAAAACATGGAAGATAATCCACAGATACGGCTGCACAGACACACCCTATGACATCACCGGGTGTACAGCACAACAGTATAAAGTGTGAATGCACACAACACACAGCCGTGTATTCCCAAATGCCACACTCTAGGTGTAAACACATGGGGAACTTTTAAAATGTACATGTTGGGTGCCGCCGTGGCCGTGATCCATCAGCATGTGTTAGAGACAGACGGAGTTGTGGAGGAGGGTGCCGACAACTACCGTAGGCCTCAGAGGAGAAGGAGAGTGTTCAGACCAAGGGTAACCTACCAGGGGCTACAAGACCTGGAGATAGTAGAGCGTTACAGGGTGGATAGGGACACTTTACAGCAAATAGCGGAGCTGTGCCAGCCACGCCTGAGAACAAGAAACAACAGAGGGGAGCCCATCCCAGTGGACACAAAGGTATGTGTAAGCTTGCGAATACTGGCCACAGGTACCTTTCAAAGGCCAACTGGGGATATAATGGGCATCTCACAGGCATCAGCATCCAGGGTACTACACCAGTTTCTGGATGCCATGTTACCACATGCCAATGAGCATATATACTTCCCCAGATCTCAGGAGGAGTTGGCTAGCAATATGCGCCACTTCCACCGTGTGGCACAATACCCGGAGGTACTGGGTACGATAGACTGTACGCACATACAAATCAAGTCACCACCTGGGGAGCAGGGTAGACGCTACATAAACCGCAAGGGATTCCCCTCCATCAATTGCCAGGTTGTGTGCAATGCGCAGGGCATTACCATGGATGTGTGTGCTGGCAGCCCTGGAAGCTACCACGACTCCCATATCTGGCATACCTCACAGTTGTATCAGGTATTCGCCAGGGGGGACATCACACAAGGCCACCTTGTGGGGGATGCTGGCTATGCACTGGAGCCGTGGATGATGACTCCCATTAGAAATGCACACACACACATGCAAGAACGCCATAATGAGGCACACGCACAAACCAGAATAATCATAGAGCGTGTGTTTGGGATGCTGAAATCACAGTTCCAGTGCTTGGATACATCCAGTGGAGCCCTGCAGTACTCTCCAGGCACATGTGCCCACATATTCATAGTATGTGCCATGCTACATAATATGATCCTGCGGAAGCAGCTGCTGCAGGGACATAATGGTGAAGGGCCACAAAGCCCACCACAACTGCCAAGGCCAGTACAGGCACAGAGGGTTCAGGACCATGAACACACTGTGCCAGCCCCAGTAGGCAGACGGAGGCGGCCCACTAATATGCCTATGCCCTGGCAAAGAGGGAACGTATAGCACATACTCTGACAGCGTAGGCCCCATGGACTGACACCTCCCTACCTGCACACACAGTGAAATGGATGGCACACAAACATGGCCACCCGTAAAGTGTACCGTATGGGTGGCCCCATGTGTGACTCCAACATAGGCAGCACCCAAACACTGCACACCCAACAGCTAGCGGAGCATGGAATGCCAACACCTGAACCGTACGTGGGTCCTACAGCAGACGGCGTTGCTGTATGCTGCCACGTTCACCGCAAGGTGTATACATATAGACATGTACATATGTACATATACAGATATGGAGATAGATATAATTACACACATAGAAATATATGTACACATATACATATAAAGTACAACAGGTAAGACAGGGAATCAGAGGGATGCAAGGTGACAGAGAAGTAACACGCGATATTCGTACATAGTAAACATAGTGAACGACAACCTGAGCATCTGGGAGGTTTAACAGAACAGGAAACCGCCACCCATGGAAAGGTCAACATATTGAAATGCATAACAGCGAGTCGGGATGATCGCCAGGCCACAGTACAGTAACAGTACATGTGCGGGTAATACTATGATGATTTGAGGGGGGAGGTAGACACTGCCACTGGTGATGCGGGCCACGCAGGTACTGTGTGCAACCGTCCCTGTGACTGCCGCAGTATGTGTATGTGTGCGGTGAGGGTGCTGTGTGTTTCGCTGTGCGAGTGTAATGTGTGTGCCACTGTAAAATGTGTATGTTGGTGCCATGTGACAGGCGGAGTGGAACAACATGTGTAGGCATACAGTATAGGAACCACAGGCGTATGTACAGCAGTACTCCCAAAGTAGTACTGAGAGCCCCTCCCTGGCTAGGCGTGTGGCGACGTATAATGATGCAAAGTGAAAATGTCCCAGAATGCACCACAGGAATATAGCCAACATGAAATGGAAAGGACGTATGTACAAATCATGACCGTATGTATGACACGTATATGCTAATTGCAAAACGATACGTCGGCAAAGTTACACAGCAATAGGTATGTACCGTGGAAATACGCATATGCTACCTCGGTACTGATCGTGGCCACGTATCGGCCCGTAAACACCGCTGTGTGTTCTACAAGTGTCAAACAAGCAATCGCCACCTGAATAGGTGGCAACCACTAGCAAACAGGCCGTCCCAAGTACAGGACCACAATGACTGTAAATATCCGGGACAGAATGACAAGGGATAGTCAATCGCACAAACAACCGCAGATATACCACCGATGTGATGGAGGAATACATGCAGGAAGCACACACGCAGGCGATACCAACACCACATGACAACAACACAACCTACACTCCCAGAACAACAGACAAGTAACTGCCAACTTCCCAGACAGGGATGAAGCACACAGACAAGCATACCGTGTATGTAGAGATGCAAGGCCCACAACCCGTATCCGTCACCTACAACCTCCGATATTCCCCATCGCACATATCAAAGGGATACAAGCTGTAATAGCAGCACAAACATACAGGCAGTCAATGACAGCTGCATAACCGCAACATCTCACGTGGGAAACACTATCAACAGCGGATGCATACTTGCATCCGTTGTTTAAAGGAATACAACAGCTATGTTACACATCCAAATGCAAAACGCCATCAACAGATGCCGTCAGGACAGGGACACCCACATGTCGAACATAATACCATACCCAACACACACAATCCACGGCTAACACCACTGCGAAATGTACCTGACGCCACACATAGCGGCTGCAGTTACACATAACATAACACAATACAGACCATCTCCACGAAGGTAGGGCAAATAACCAACGCCCAGGTGAGGAATGCAACCATGCCCTAGTTACGATGCGTAATGTATGAATGGAGTAGATGCACAGGTGATATGCGCACAAGTACACACTGAGGAACAGCCATTGGTGTGATGAACCCACATGTTGCAGGTAACGACGGATATAAGGATGACTCCCAGGATATTCAAACTGTATGCTCATACCGAACTACAACTCAAAAACGGATAGAGTGAGAAAACGCAATAGCGAGACACGCAACGAAAAATGGAAGGAAACACAGAAAAGGTATGTAGAACCCACAATATGTACGGGTGTGTAACGCATGATGTGTATGACGAAGCTGCACTGTATGTGAACGGTGTTTGTAAGTAAGGATACTTGTACATAATGCAGAGATTGGTGAAAGGTGGTTATGTAGTGCTATCCTGCTGAGCATACCAACGACTGTGGACACCGTGTGCACAGCAGTGGGACATCATGTACACAGCCGGGATAACACAAGGGCTTCCACAGGGGGGCATAACACAGAACAATGCCACACCACACGCCGATGCTGGCAGTGGATGTCCAACAAGGAAGTGCCATAGCAGGGGATAGGACATGTATGTATACTGTCACAGCACACATGTGTATGGGCATATACCGTCGATGTCATAAGTAATGTGCACACGACGTGCACGTATGCCTTGCAGTAGGGGATACTATGTCAACTATGTGTAATGTAAAGCTGTCATGGTGGATATGACAGACATCATACACAGTATCACAGGCATATCATGCATAATGGAGTTATGGCCTATTGGTATGTACAATAACAGGATATGTATGGCCTGTACATATGGGACAGAGTAGTAGCATAATAGCCATCCAAAATGGAAGGAACACCAAGTAACCATGGCCAAACAATCTGTAGCAGGTGCAATGTGGGCAACAATGAAGTCCAGCAGGTCCATGTGTAAACACATGTGCAGTGTACACAGTAGTGTCACCTCCCCATGGTAGTGTCCAGTGAACAGCAGAGGTGGGTGTCAACTGCATGTCTACACAGTACTGCTGCTGTGGTGGTACCATGACTACGTGTCACTCAAACAGCAAGGGAGCTATCACATGAACAGTGCCACTGTGTGTCCCTGTGGGATGTGCACAGGACCTATGTTCCACAGCATGGTGTGTGTTGTGTCTGCGGAAGTAACACAGAAGCCCAGCCCATGCAATGTGGATGTGTGCACATATCCATGAGTGGTCCGTTCACACTGCCCACTGCAATTGCCATGTATGAGTACTACATGCATCAGTAATGCAGAGGACATGGTCCATGTCAGAGCAGAAGACACCCCTGTGTATGTGGTATGCAGATGTGTACAGATGTGTTACCCATCTGTCAGCCGCATATGTAAACTGTCTGAGCCTGGTACACATCATGGCATGATAATGCTGTGCCATGTAAAGTCGTAGCCATTGTGGAAGGTACACCATGAATGTGGTATAGTAACCCTGCCCGTGTGTAGATGTGTGTATGCCACAGGTACAATGGCTACCTATGTACCAGCATCACACACAGTACAGATAGGTGTGGCCCTGCAGATGTGTACCCATGCCACAGTGGAATACGGCAACCACAGCACCATGTGGGGCATGTGTGTGTACAGCAACCATGTACAATTTGATATGCATGTACGGGGACAGTATCCATGTGATACTCAGTGGTTGAATGTTGCTATGCAAAGGTGATGTGCATGCACCATGTGTCATGCATCCTGATGCCATGACACCCACATGATATATCTGCCACACCGACACCCGTATGGTTGTTATCAGTATGAGCTGGTGGAGCTATAATGGTGCCAGGTATGTAGATGTGGGATATCTAGGCATGGACAGTACTCTGTGACAGCATGTTGTGTATGTAAGCAAATAGTGAACATGAGGGGCCCCATGACTGAGGACTGTGTAATGCCACATGTACCTGACATGTAGTAGGTAGCATGATATGCTGGCACCACTGTGTGTCCTGTCCAGGAGTCATATAGCCTAACATCCTGAGACACAGGGTATGATGTGATGGTGGATGTGTACATTGCCAATACCAGAATGTGGAATGATGCTGAAGGGCAATGTGAGGACAATGTCTGATCTGTTGCCCTCTGTACTACACCAACCACCCATGCAATGGTATGACAGGTGGCCAGCATGTGTATGTGGCATGCTGTGGCACACAGAAGCCCAACAAGGGTGCCAGTAAAGGCATGGAGGTCATCAATGAGTGTGTGAAGCACGTTTGTGAGGATGTGCCCCAGTGCCATACAGAATGGTCCAGTCATGGGTGTACGAATGCAGTCCCACACGTGCAATGCAGTGCCACCCATGTGTAGTGCGATAGATGCGGCAGTGTGACGGTCAAGGTACACAATGTCCGACAACAGGCCAGCAGTGAATTCAGTGGGCTGGTGTGGAGACACATACCAAACAGGTTGGCGGGACATTACAGCTAGGGAGATCGGAAGGTGACATTGGGACAGTGTCTTAGGACATAACGTGTGCATGGCAGTACCATGTATGTGTCCACAGGGACATTATGATGTCCATGTATGGATTGCAACCCTGTAGTGAGTGAGAGTGTGTATTGTTGGTAGGTACACCATTGCCTGGCATGTTGCCAACATTATCTCAGTCAGCAATGCCTGGGTGACTTTTGTACGTGACATTGAATGTGGATGTAGCCAAACAACACAGACATACCACCACACTGCCTGAGGACCCACACTGCAATGTGCGGCAGTCATGTGTAGGTAGCTAGCCTTGGAGCATGTGATGGACCACGAGGACCCACCATGGCTGTCAAGTGATGCACCCCACACATGTGAATATACCCACCGTGCAACAGCCTGCACATGTGCCCATACAGCAGATGTGCATGGAACATGACCACCACCGTGGCGTCTGTGAAAAGGCCAGTACTGCCATGTCTCTGTTTGGAATAGCATGGTCCCTACCATTGCGTACATGCTATGGAAGTGCACTGTGATATGTGTCAGCATAGTCATGTACACTGTCCATCTGCCGGGGTGCCATGCCATTAACAACCCCCGTCAGCAGACAGCAGTAGTACTGGCTGTAGAGCACATGTACCATGTATGCTGCGATGGGTGTGTGTCCAGGGTGTGGCTAGCAGGGCCGTGAAGCATATATGTTCATCTACCAGAGGGGGGATAACCCCAGGTTTAACACACCAGACACATGGAGGTATTGTGCATGCTGAGGGTAGTGTAGGTATGGTATGTGTTGTGTAATGTGTCACCCAGCTAGGTGGAGTGCATGCCCAAGCATGTGTGGGTACATGGGAGTCCATTCTAGGGAAGTGTGGGTCGCTGTCAGCACATGGCAGTAGCAGCTGTCCGAGGCCCAATGTACAGTATGGCAACACAGACAGCATGTAACTTGTGGTGTACAGTGTAATCTCTGTTGCGTGTTACAATGTGTCTAGCGGTCACAAACATGGGTATCTGAACATGGAGCACCTACAATGCATTGTGTTCGGCAAATATCCAGTATGTGTGCAAAACATTGTGTGATGTGGGATCCCCTCACCTGTGTCTGTTGCAGTCCAGGTATGTGCCTGGGAGGTATGAACTGTGTATAATCTGTACTTGCAGGTGTGCTGTGCAGAGCATGGAGGCAGGTCCCAGGCACTGCAGATAAATGTGAGGCGTGCACTAGTGTGTGTGCCTTGCTTGTGTGCAGCACAGTGGAAGGTGCAAGCATTGTCCCACATGACCGCATGCCGTGCCTGCCTGTTACAGCCCTGCTGGAGACAGTCATGTGACACTGCCACAGAGGCAGTATAGCATGTGAAGATGTACATGTGTGCTCCACACCCCAGGCAGATGTCCGCAGGTCATGTGTGCCACAGTAGTGTGGTCGACCAGGACTGTCATAGTGGTCAGATACCACATGCCTGTATAAGTACAGTATGAGCATAGTCAACAGTTGCAGTGACAGAGTAGGTCAATGTACAGTGTCCCTGTGTTCAGACCACTGCCTACTGTACACTTGGCTAGACACACACCCGGAGGGTGAATATACCGGTGAGCCATCACATGTCCCAGTACACGTAGCCTGTATAATGCCATCACAGGGTGGTCACAATAACATGTGGTATGACAGACATGTTGTACCAGGTGATGTGTCATGTGTGCATATGTTGTGTTGCACAGCCGTTCACACGTCCGCAACATATCAGTGCATGATGTCTAGTGTAACATGATGTGTGGAACTGCACTGTGATCCACAACAGGGTCATCTGAGACAGGTGTGTTGTGAATGGTGTAACCCATGGTTCCACGGGATATACACTGGTGCTGTTGGCTGCCATGCTGGGGGCCACCAGTGGTGCCTGCAGTGGTCATACAGACATACTGCACACATTGTTCTGGCAGGAATGTCCATTGTTGTGGATGATGTGTTGCTACGTGAAGGTAGGTGTGTGTTGTGAATGTTACCCATTCAGATGTCAGATGTGACCATCAGGCACAGTCATGGTTGTCGATAGCATCACACCCATCCACAGCAGTCAGAACTCTGTCCCCAGAATGGGTGTCGGCCGCCCTCGTACTGTGTGACGTATGTGCAGATGGCGGAACACCTCCTACTGGCTGGATAACAGTGTCATCTAGGAAGGCTATGTGATGGCTGGAATACGCCGTTATAATGTATAATGCTGGTATCCCAATGAAGTACATGGAATCACACACAGTACGCCATGGCTGGCATGTAAACCATGTACAACAATGACTGTGTGACAGACACAAACAATGCGGAGCCATGTTGAACATGCACCCATGAGAACACCAAATGAGGTATGTTGCACATATCGATGTACAACTGTCATCTATGGCCATAGCATGGATGCAGACGCATATCCCCCACAGGCAGTACCACGCCATGTAGGTAGGGGGGCATTGCACGACTACATGTGACAGTTGCTGTACCGCCACATGTCCTGCATATCCGTCATGTAGGGGTAGCAGTGGTACGTGACTGTTGGACATGCCTATACATATGACCATGTCCCACAGGATATCTGTTACGTGTGTACAACACGTGTTGTGCCATCATCAAGCTGTGAAGTGTATGGCTGCCAGTGTACCTGTGTGACATGTTCTGCAATGGGTGCAAAGGTACGCAGTAGTGCATTGCATGCCCACATGCCCCACACAGGTGCATAGCCTGAACATACAATACAAAGAGGGTGTTGGATCATAGCAACCCACAAGAGGAGATGGGTACGGGTGGCAACCCACTACCACCTGTTCGGGTAAGGTGTGCATGTCCATGACACATTAGCACCCGAGAAGCTAGCAGTACAGCAGTACAGGGTGGCATGCATATATGTTCACTAATACCCCTGTGTGTCCCACCACTGGCCCGTGGACAGACAGACACCAACACAATGTGTAGAATTGACATGTGCACAGCACATCACCGCTGGCTACTGTAGAACAGGCTTACTGTGTAGACATGTGCACAGAAGGTCTGCGCCAGCCACACTCGAACACGTTATGTGTTGAACCACACCATTATTGTAGCCCATGTCACAGACAGATGTTCACGCATCTGTGTATGTATGTCTGGGAATGTCCCCGGCCTAGCAGTATAGCTGTGTCAGTGTTGCGAAAAACATACTGAATGGGCTGTGTGTGTGAGGTGTGTGTCATACGTGTATGGTCCGATGGATGATACCATCAGTGCCCCTGCTATGTGAACATCCCTGTCCTCATACATGGATACCTATGCTGTGCCCAACATCATGCTCCCTGTGGGAGGCATGGCGCTGTGTGGTGCACCAGCTGACATGGGGGTGGCAGCAGGCACTGGATGTAGACATATGTGGTACCCATGTCAGGCCAGGCAACCATCCATGTGCACGGGATAGCAGTGTGTGGGCACATACAGCACTGTGTTGAACAATATCGCAGCACATAGCACCTGTCAGGGGTAATGTGTATGCATGGATGTGCGATACCAGCATGCACCATACACACCCCCACCAAGCAGCGTGCAGCCTACCTTGCAGAAGCCCATTGTCCACACCATGATGATAGACATGTGTAATGTCCACATACACATAGCAATGACATATGGAATGGACAGCCACCTTGCCAATAGCAGTACCCCCCAGGTGGGACACATCCCAGTGCCATGTATGTGACATACCCTGCCATACCATGCAGCCCTGCCCAGCAAGGCTGCACGTGCTATCACAGTCCTACATGGTGCGATGGACAAATGGCACTTGCACTATCAATGGTCCACAGCAGTAATGTGGCACTGATGCACCCTGTGGTGTCACAGGTGCTGTGTGTTTGTGTGAACAACGTGTGTGCGCACATGCTATGCATGACCTTTCCTGCTAATGTCACATGGTTACACAATGTCCCATGTGTATCACATGTGCAATACAGGTGAGCTGTGGCAGGTTGGCCAACACCCGTACAGTGCTGTGTACATGTACATGGCACAACACATGCATGTACAGGTGTCCATGTGTATGTGTGCAGTGCCACTGCTGACGTTCATAATGGCCGCTTACGTGATGCCTAGTGACATATACATAGCATCCAGGTGAACAGTAGAACTGTTGTCACATTGGGACACGTGCCAACTTGTATGAACACACGTGCAGGCAGGTACACATGTCCACAGCAGGCTACCATCAACATGGTGTGTGTACAGTGTGATGAGTTGACACACAGATATGATATGAAACCCACTGCTTAATGGTGTGACGGCAACACGTCAGCTGTGTCACTGCCATGATGCATCGCAGAGATTACTGTGCAGATGTTGTACATGTCATAGCAATGTATGTCCAGCAGTATGCCAGTACAACAGTGTGAATGTGACCTGTCACCATCATTATGTCTTACAGATAATGCCACGTTCTCGGCTGCCAGCCTTCACCCGCCAGGAGGATGACGTGATAATACCGTTGCTCCACGACAACTATGAGCTACTATTCAGCCATGTGCCCCAACAAGCACAGCAGCGGGACAACGTGTGGCAGGATATGCGCAGGAGGGTGAACAACGTGGGTGGCAACAACCGCACCTACCAGCAGATCCGCCGACACTGCACAGACCTAATACGGCACGCGAAACAGCGTGCCGCCGCAATCGCCAGACAACAAGGTGGGACAGGTGGTGGCCCACCAACCCAGCACCCACTCACACACACAGAGGAGCTCCTGGCCAGTCTGGGGACACCCAGGGAACAACATGCAGAAACACTCGCTGCCATCGTGGAGGTGGGTGTCTCCCAACCAACGAGCCTGGAGCTGCCTGGTAAGTCAGTCTTGCATGTGTGTATGATAACTGACGTAGGTGTGGGTGTCATAGTACACCACATAATGTACCAACACATGCCAGGTATATGGCCACACAAGCTGCATACTACAGTATGCTACGTTGTGTTTGCAGACATGTGCATAACACATGCTACCACACAGGAACATGATGTGACATGCACAGTGCTTACTGTGGGTACAGTAATGGATAATGTGTATACTGTTGTGTCGCCCCCTATACAGGTACGTCTGGTGTGTCACACAGCCATGGGTCCGTCGCAGGTGAGACTGTTGCTAGTAATAGGCATGTTACAGTGTATAGATATTCCCCATGTGTCCAGGTATGACATGCACACCTGGGTCTGCTCCAGTCACGGTATACAGGTTGCACCACCCAACACAAACGCCACCCATGTACAGTAGATACAACTGTTAGTATACACCGGCATGACACCACATAACCCATCGGTGTGATATGTGCAGTCAGCTATGTATACAATGGTGGAGGTGTTCTACAATGGCTGCATGTGTAGTATGCATCGGAATGCCTTTGTGGTACGCACACAGTACCACATAGTGAGCTGTGATCTGGCCAGCACACAGGTGTTACCAATGTGACCTATGCCACTGCATTGTGTGCACACGTTGTGACATGGCACATGACATGTCCCATGCACGTGGTGTTCTGTCTGCATCAATGTCACACCATGACATGACCTATGCATGACATAGCAGACATCCACAATGTCTGCATAGCCTTCGGGATTGTGACACCCCAGACTAGTATGTGTGTATGTCACATGGGCCACCACAGGGATGTGTACACGATGCCCACCACACACAATTGTCCATGACCCAGTCAAACATGGCCATGGGTGATACCCACAGGCATGTTGCCACACAGTACATCTGCAGTGGGTAGTCACTGTTGCACCCTGTCCACACATAGTGTGATCATAGCTGTAGTGGACCCCCTGTACATCTGATGTGGTACACCAGACAAACAAAATGCCTGTCTGCAGCCACTGGAGGTGCCACCAATGTCTACCATATACGTGCTGTGGAACAGCATGACTGTGTTGCACACATGGCAATGCAATGCGTCCATGTTACGCATCGCACAGAAACATACCTGTGTCTTGCTGCCATGCAGTGGCACAGTGCCCGTACTCCCCACTGTACAGCTATGTACACAGCTCACACCAACCACACCCGCACAGACATCCTTGTTACACATGCATTCTATCTGTAGCCTGTACACATAACACTGCACTGTGACGTCCAGTTTGATGTGGTGCATGTGGTGGGACACCATCGTCACATGTCCACATGTTATCGCACATGTTGGCGGAGTACATGACAAAGTGACGCCAGCCATGTGTACTGTTAACCAGCCTGTGGCCACACGGTGTATCACGGTGATGCATGCAAACTACCATGAATGTGTGTACTGCATGCCTACTGAAATGACACCTGCTTGATGTAGTGTGCACCCCAGGGCAGTATGCATACTACCACTATTAATGTCTGGCCTGCATTCACTGAGCTGTGGTGTGGGAATGCTGCATGCCATCTGCAATATCACATGCATGATGTGTCTGCATGTGTGTGTGTGTCTGCGTGTGTGTGTGTGTGTGTGTGTGTGTGTGTGTGTGTGTGTGTGTGTGTGTGTGTGTGTGTGTGTGTCTGCATGTGTGTTTGCGTGTGTAATGTATCTTACAGTATGTCTTTGTATTCACAGGTGCTGTAGGTGCGTTCCCCTCCTGCGGTCCATCTGATGCTAGTGTCCCCACAGATACTAGCGGTGATGACCATATGCATGAGGCACAGGCAGGGTCATCACGGGCAGAAGCTGTGCCATTGTTTAACATCCCACCTATGTCCCCTTCATCTCTGCACACGGTTCAGATGCCGACACATACCACATCACCGTTGCCCATAGAGGAAGGACAGTCAGTGTCTGTTCGCACTGAGCAGGAATGTGTGGTGGCTACAGAAGGTGCGGGTACACACCGTGTTGCCAGTGTAATGACTGGTGATGTGCCACACAGGCATGTGGCTGGTGCTGCTCGTAGGAGGAGCTCTGGTAGACATGCACCTGCCGTACAGGGTGCAGCAGCTGGTATCACCAGACGCATGTTCCAGACTGTAATGGCGGCACAGGCACGTGCTGAACGGCAGAACCAAGAAGGGCAGAGGCTGCAGAGGGCCACAATCCGTTCCTTAAATGAGAACATCCAGTCATTGGCGAATGCTCAACAGCAGCTTGCCGATGTTCTGGATAGGAGATTAGGTGAGATGGTTGGAATCCTCGACCGAGGCATGTCAATCCGCGAGCGTGAGCTGTCTGTGCTTGAACACCTGGTAGGGGTGAGGCATAGAACACGTGGCCGTAGGCCAGCAACACCACCTAGTGCAGGTCGACGTGTGCGTGCCACCTCTCAGGCCCACTCACACAGTGCTGGTAGCAGCAGCAGTGCAGCTGGTGCTACACCAACCACACCAGGACACAGCAGGCCATGTGGACGTGGCCCTGGCCGGTCCCAGCGTGGACACGGTTCCAGCGGACATGTGTCATCGGAGAGTGGCCACTCCATACCTCCACCCAGTAGTGCCCGTGCGACCCCAGGCAGGCACGGGTCATGTGTCCGCAGGCGGACACAGTGAGCCATACAACCTGCACTGTACAATCTTGGGCTGCCAAGTATACCCCGTGTAGGCATCACAGATGGCTGAACTGTGTACACACATACCCACACACAGCAGACACAACTGTAGGGCTCCACCACATCCACATGCATTCTGCACAGTCATGCCCAGTAAATGCATCGGCCTTTACACACACACATGATGTCATCCATTGGTACAGCCTATGCCCCTGGCACACATATCACCCTGTGCATATGATGAAGCCTCTGCCACAGCACCGTGATCCACACCATCGGTGCACGGTTATGCAAACATATTCTGATGCACAGGGTGGACAAGATAGTGAGAGGTGTATGTGATACCTGTGTCCGCATAGTGCGTGATGTGTATGTTGCAGTGGTTGTGTATGACAGGTGACAGGTGCGTATGTGACGTGGGTTGTGTACCGACATCATGCAGCAGACATGCCATGTAGTGCAGGTGCAGCATACATTGATCTGTGTACACGGTATGCATGGCGGTTACATGTGTAGCACCATGTTGGTTCTGTTAACCTGTATGCCAAATATGGTGTACTTGCATGTGCCTACTGGGAGCACTGTTATCAGTCCCCCACATGTAGCTGTGGGTTACCCACAGGCACATCTGGCAATATCAGCATACCACAGGTACCTGCAACCTGCATGGACCCCTACATAGGTACATAGGCGCATAGGTACATACCACGCTATGTGCCCTACGGCATGTGTAAGCCTAGCCAGAGTGTGTGTGGCTTTCACCACCCCTTAGGATGAGGATACTACATCCATTGGTCCGCTGTCCCTCTGTCCAGCAGTGACACAGAGATGATGCCTGGCGCATACCTATGATCACACATCCACACGTCAGGATTACTCTTGGACAAAGTCAGTCAGGGACTCTGCTTCACATGGGCTGGGAATCCTTTCCATGTTGTAGGGGGTCTCTGGGCGATGACCCTGTCCCCCCAGCACATCCTATTTATGTCTGTGTTGAGGTTTCTGTCGGTTGCTTCTGTGCCCGTGTTTGCTTGGAGCCTAGGAGGTGGAACATGTCCATGTCACCCAGGTCGGACATGGCCGTGTATGTCAGGCACAGATCACCACAGAGCAGACAGGCTGAGAAGGTATACAGTCGGAGTCCCCTCGGTCGGGCAGTGTGTGACACATGTCTCAACACCTTTATCCCTGTGTTGTGGAACGTTTGAGGTCCTTCCGAGTGCTGCAGGTGTCAGCTTAGGTACATTCCAGATGTGGTGTTGTACGCAATCATTGGTCTGATGTGTGAAGAGTACAGGGGTACAATGACCTCCCCTGATGTGGATGTGAATCCCTTCATGACCAGGTGGCCACAGTGGAATGTCTTCCCAACCACATTGTCAATGTGAGTGTCGACAGAGGTTACCGACAGGTTTGGTACCCATGTCCCTGATCACGTCCATCATGTTTGATGGATTACCACCTATATGGTAAGTCGGGGTGAACATGTCTTTCCCAAAGGGTAGGTCTACACCTTCCCTGGCATGTAGCATCAGGCCATGGCTCTGGCACCAGTTATCCATTTCTATGAGACCCCAGGTGGATGTCCGTGTCTGATGGGGTGTTGAGTATGGTGGCCGGTGTGCAGTCATCTGCATACCTTGTCTGCCACAATCCCCCTATGTTTGCATGCACATTGGAAAGATGAATGCCGAACAGGAGGGGGCCCAGGACTGAGCCCTGTGGGCCACCACTGGGACCAGCTTGAGTCTGACATGGCACCAGGAACACAAACCCTGTGTGGTGTGACCTCCATCCAGTTGGCAAACCATCGTGTGACATATGTCTCCACATATACGCTGGTGAGCCTTTCTATGATGCCCACGTGGAGTGTGGTTTGAATGCTCCCGCCAGGTCATGGTAGTCTGTGCAAACGCATTCCCCATCAATGGCCTTAGTGACTCCTCCAGACAGGTCGAGCAGGTTTGGGAGGCAGGATCTGCCCTTGACTAAGTCGATGTGGGTATGTTCCGGTATTGGCTGTACACCAATGTCTTTATTTATGGGCTCCAGTATGGACCTCCCCACAGCTTTGCAGACAAGGCTTGTCAAGCTGATAGGGCAGGGATGTCTACAGTCCATAAGAGCACTACCCTGGTGAAGTGGGACCACAGTTGCCGTATGCCATCCATCGGGGACGTAGCCCATAGTAAGCCTATAATGAAACAGCGGCCTTATGTGCGGGGTGAGGGCCTCAATGAGGTTGTGTAGCACACAGCCAGGGACACCATCTGGTCCCATTGATGCTGTGTTCACTGCTTAACAGATATCAGCTCTCTCCTGGGCATACGGGATGTTTGGGAGGCTAGACTCTGTTGGGATGTATACGTCCCCTCTTGGGGGGGGGTAGATGTATGCATGGAACATGTCCGCTGGTTTGTTGACAATGTCTGTGGGTTCAGTGATCATTCTACCATTCTGGAGTAATTCCGGGCATGACTGTGTGCTCCCACCCATGTTTCTACCATAGCTAAGGAAGGCCCTATGGTTGTCTTATGTGTCCTTTGCAGTACCACTCCCACAGGCAGCCTTGGATGATTGTATGAGTGATCGTATGTTAACACCGGTATTAATCAGTGATGCCTTCCCTGGTACTGATATTGCTCTGTCATGTATTAGCTCTCAACTCTTGTTGTACGGTTTGTCAATGGCTGGGGTCCACCAGACCATGTGCCTGCCTTCGGTGGACAAGGTCCTGATGTTATCAGGATCGCTTGGTGCAGACATTCCTGGGGGTGCTCATAGAAGGCATTTGTAAGGGTTTCAGCAGTGTGGCCTGTGTTTACCACTGGCATGGAGGCCTTGTAGGGTACCACACCGGTCGTATGACATGTGTGTGGTTCACTGTGGAGAGGTCATCACTGTGGTCTCCCATGCCGGTGTTGGGTGCAGGATGCGGATCTCCAGTGGGTTCACTATACGGTCTGACATCACCATTGAGGGATGTACATCCTGTGTGGAGCATATCGTCCCCATGTGTGATTATCAGAAGTAGTATACATCCCCCCCTTGTGGGTATGGTGCATGGTTGTTCCACAGAATTCAGGTGTATGAACACCTGAGACCTTTGGTGTAGGGTGTTGTGTCCTGGGTAATGTTCCCGGTCTATGTATGGGTGGTTGATGTCACCCAATATGACGGTGTTGTGAGAGCATTCACACTCACCAGTATCTTCAAGAAGGCTGTGCAGGTATCCTGGGTTTGGGAGGGTGGTCTGTAGCATGCAACAAACTGTAGGGCAGTCCTACCCATGGTTAATTGCACCTGGATATTCCCCGTTGCTACGTGCATCTCTGCCAACCTGGAGGTGTGTATATCCTTCATGGAAATGGAGACTCCCCCTCCTTCTGTGTTATGTCCGGGTTATGGTCCTGAACGCGTGATATGGGGTATGACCCGATAGTGCTGGGGTGCTCTCAGCAGCCCTGATCAATGTTTCAGTCACAGCACTGACATCGATGTCCTCCATACTGAGTAGGGCATTTGAGGGTGTGCAGCTTGGGCGTAGACCACTGGCACTGAGCAGCATTACCCTGTGTGTTCTCCAGGTTTGTAGTGTAGGGTGGTAGGTTTATCATTCCAGCCTTGCCTGCAGTGGGCACTGTGGGGGTGGCAGGTGCCTTAGCCAAAACCTTGAAGACCAGGGGCGACAGGTGCGAACCATACCTTGCGAAGGGGCGTGGCGTGCCAAGCATGTCATCCCAGGTAAGAGGAATCTGGATCCCCTCAGACTGACACCGGTAACCAGGCACATTATCAAGGGTGACCACTTTGAGCCAGTATAGTGGCATCATACTTGATGAGGGTGGGATACTGCCCAGGGTCAGGGACATGCCGGCCTGGGCTACACAATCTGAGTGGCCCTCTATGTCTCCTTTAATGTATCCCAGGGTGGTATGTCTCCAGTCGTTGACACCAGCATGGGCAATGACCGCGTCATACCTGTACATGCTGCGGAGTGACCTGAGTGCGTGTGTTATGTGGCGTATTCCAGCGCCCGGCAGGCAGCCTACTGTGATCATTCCCTTGTTCAGTCTGGTGGGTGGGACGTCGGTGTGTCTGACAGTGGCATCACCCATTACAGGTGTGTCTGGCAGTGTGTGTGTTGCCTTTGGGGTTCTGACAGTTTAGCACACTGACATTGAGAACTATGTGTTGCATGTCCTATATCTTGTGGAGGCAGTTGCTTGTGTGTCTGCTTCAGAGGGCTCGTTAGGTTCGTGACATGTCTTAACAGTGCCTCCAGGTATGTCTTAGTGTGTTCATGTGTTTGATTAGCATTTGCGATAGTCACATGTGACACTGGGTATGTGGTGTGCATGGTGTCCTTCCCCTCCCGCTTGGTCTTGCCGGTCATGGTTTGAGAGAGCACAGCCCCCTGTCTGGCTATATAGTTGCATCTGTCACATGTATTATGTTCATTGGGGGAGGTGCAGCTTGTCCGTGTCCATGAGGCACCTGTAACAGTGGCCAGGACACCCAGATTCACCATCTGAACAGGAGAGGTCGCTAGCAATTGACCCTTCGACATGCCAGAGAACGTGAATGCATTTGCTGTGTAACCGGGTCAGAAGGCACCTATAGGGATGTGGGTACACAAGGGGATTCTAAGCCAGTGTAGTACTCGATTTAGTATACATGTACTTTACCTATGTAGGAATACTATAGGAGCAGGTGCAGAGCTTTTGTGATATAGTGAACAGACAGTCGGGATTGCAAGAAGAGAGGTCATACACATAAACCTGCGGAGCACGGAGCCGGATACAGTGTAACGTTGCTTACACAGTACATGATGCACATGTCCACACATATACTGCACCTGACGCCTGTGGTCAGTGCCACAGGCTACGGTGGACAGAGACATCACATACATGGCATGACACAGTGCAGGCATGGTGACATTCTGCAGGTGTCGTACGCAGTGTGCTGGCTACTGACCGCAGGTGTCACCTGTCAGCTGTGGTGCACGGTGTTCGACAGTCGGATGCTGTACCAGTACAGGAATATGCCTGCATTCGCGGTGCATACACCTCTATGGCACACACACCATTGTGTGCAGATAGGGACACCTGTCTGTGTGGTCAGCACCCTCACAAGACAATGCACCGACGCGCCATGTCACAGGGGGTGGTCTTGCACAGGTGGCCAGTAAGGCTCACAGGTATGGCAATGACAGGGCTGTACAATGCAGCACCAGTACGGGATGGTCACCCTGTGTGGTCAGTGTCCAGTCACAACACTATATCTGCATACACCCTCTCAACAGGCAGCAGACATACACACATGTCGACACACTGACATGGTGGTGGCCACACATGTCTACACGGAGGGATGACGTGTTGCATGTACTGCACCATCCACATCGATGCACCCCACACTGAGGTAGGTACAGATCTCTACCATGGTGTACAGTGATGTGTGGCACGTGGCACATAGTCCCCCCGATCTGTGGCATACATGGGCACATATTCCTGCACACATGTTGGTGCTAGGAATGCCAAACCCGCTACATGGGATTTGTGCAGGCGTGCAGCGGTATGTGGTGCATCCTGCATACTACCACTGTATCTGGCAGCTGTGCCAATATCTGCACTTGGGAGGTGGTAGGGGTTACAGTGGCAATGTGACATATGGTCGATCACGCATGGCCGATGGGTATGCATCATGGCAGCGCTGTCATGTAAAGGCAACATAGCAGACTGTATGCACATGGCAGGGTAGGATGGTGTGTGACACACCTGTGACCAGCACCTGCACACATGCATGTGGACAGGTGTTTAAACACATGGTGTATACACAGACTGCCATGCGTGCTGTTACTATGCCACCATATGACGGCCCCCATGATGGGTATGCATGTGGTAGGGGGTTGCAACTGTGTTACGGACACCGGACACCGCTCCTGCACGGCTGCACCGTGCACAGTACACGTGTCTCATGTATCCCCTGTTGCCATGTGTGTATGCATTGCTACATTGTGACATGTGTGTCAACATACATGGAACATGGACTGTGGTATGGTATCACAGCTATCACAGGCAAACTGTACAAGGGTATGTGTCCCAGTGAACACCGCTACACCCTGTAGGGGGTGCATACCACAGACATGTGTCCGCCTTCCCTTCGTGTGTGTATTACCGCGTACGCCTGTGTTATGCATGTGGTACATCACAGGCTTCATATGTGTCCTGTGTGCAGTCCATGCACACAGCCAGGAAAGCACATATGTGACATATCCGGACATTGTTTCACTGTGGTACAGCTGCAGTCATGTGTCATATCTGTGTCAGGCCCGTGGTATGTGTGGAGCATGCCTGTCCGTGTATACCGGTACGGGTGGACTACATCACACCTGGGGGATCATTGATAGTACATGTGTACTCTGCACGACGGACGTACACTGCCACATAGTCTTCTGGACATATGTCACATGCAGTTGCTGGACCGTGAGGCATACTGCTGCACCAATGACATGGTGCTGGCATAGCAGCTACAGTGTTTACTACGGTGTGTACATGTTCAGCTTGCACCCGTGATGCCTGTGCTGTCATCTGTGTGTGTACATGTGACTGCATGTGTGTCCACCCTGTGCGTGTGTACAGGTTTACCTGGCCATGACTTGCAGTGTGTGCACTCCGTCTGCATGCCGGACGGTGCGTAGCACATACTACGTGGGTGAGCATGGCCGGGTTGCTGTTGTGTGGGTGGACACACACGACGGTCCACATTCTGCCTCCCATGCCCTTGCCCCATGTGTATGCATGTCTGCACTGTGCCGATTCTAAGTGTCTGAGCATGCCCAGTAAGCAGCTGTGTAGATGGACACACAGTACAGTGCACACCGCGCCTGTCTGCATTGATACCCCGTGTGCATGCCTGTTTCCCCTTCGCAACTGCCACATCTGTGGCATGGCCGGGTTGCTGTTGTGTGGGTGGACACACACGACGGTCCACATTCTGCCTCCCATGCCGTCACCCCATGTGTATGCATGTCTGAACTGTGCCGATTCTAAGTGTCTGAGCATGCCCAGTAAGCAGCTGTGTAGATGGACACACAGTACAGTGCACACCGTGCCCGTCTGCATTGATACCCCGTGTGCATGCCTGTTTCCCCTTCACAACTGCCACATCTGTGGCATGGCCAGGTTGCTGTTGTGTGGGTGGACACACACGACGGTCCACATTCTGCCTCCCATGCCGTCACCCCATGTGTATGCATGTCTGAACTGTGCTGATTCTAAGTGTCTGAGCATGCCCAGTAAGCAGCTGTGTAGATGGACGCACAGTACAGTGCACACTGTGCCCGTCTGCATTGATACCCCGTGTGCATGCCTGTTTCCCCTTTGCAACTGCCACGTCTGTGGCATGGCCGGGTTGCTGTTGTGTGGGTGGACACACACGACGGTCCACATTCTGCCTCCCATGCCATCACCCCATGTGTATGCATGTCTGCACTGTGCCGATTCTAAGTGTCTGAGCATGCCCAGTAAGCAGCTGTGTAGATGGACACACAGTACAGTGCACACCGCGCCCGTCTGCATTGATACCCCGTGTGCATGCCTGTTTCCTTCGCGAACTGCCACGCCTGTGGCATGGCGGGTTGCTGTTGTGTGGGTGGACACACACGATGGTCCACATTCTGCCTCCCATGCCGTCGCCCCATGTATGCATGTCTGCACTGTGCCGATTCTAAGTGTCTGAGCATGCCCAGTAAGCAGCTGTGTAGATGGACACACAGTACAGTGCACACCGCGCCATCTGCATTGTTACCCGTGTGCATGCCTGTTTCCCTTCGCAACTGCCACGCCTGTGGCATGGCGGTTTCTGTTGTGTGGGTGGACACACCACGGCGGTCCACATTCTGCCTCCCATGCCGCCGCCCCATGTGTATGCATGTCTGCACTGTGCCGATTCTAAGTGTCTGAGCATGCCCAGTAAGCAGCTGTGTAGATGGACACACAGTACAGTGCACACCGCAGCCGTCATGCTGATACCCCGTGAGCATGTCTATCTCCCCTTCGCAACCGCTAGGTGTGAGAGGCATGGCCAGTACACCATTCGGGGGTACACACTACAGTCAGCACCGATGTCTGCTACTAGGCATGTAGCCATGGCCAATGACATCCTGCATAGCCATGGTGACCATCCAGGTGACTCATATGTGGCTGTTATGCTACAATGGCTGCCTACATCCTGCACGCCGGATGCCCTCTCATAGGGTATACTGTATGTGGTGCATCCCGTATTCATGTCGTGATATACTGCTCCGTAGTTAGTTGGTATTCCCGACTGCAGCACTACCGTGTTACTGTACGGCCACCTTGGGATGGTAACAGGCTGTGTATCTGTGCACTCTGTCTTCATTCCCTATCGGCTGCCTTGCCTCTGCAGATGATACCACCCACCTAGGGGTATGCCTCCTGACAGTGCTGTGCTCAGTAATCTCGGTAGCGCATTCTGTACATGCATCATGATGTAGTGAGTTCATGTAGGTAGGCGTAGGTTCGACTCCCGGCCCTTCCCTGTGTGTGTGTGTGTGTTTCCAGCTGCCTCTGCAGATGAACATTCTTTTAGACGCTTCGCAACACATACCTTGGCTATTGTCAGCTATTCCCTTACGGATGATGTCACCCGCCTAGAAGTATGCCTATGACAGTGCTGTGCTCAGTAATCTCGGTAGCGCGTTCTGTAAATGCCTCATGCTATAGTGAGTTCATGTAGGTAGGCGTAGGTTTGACTCCCGGCCCTTCCCTGTGTGTGTGTGTTTCCAGCTGTCTCTGCAGATGAACATGCTTTTAGACGCTTCGCAACACATACCTTGGCTATTGTCAGCTATTCCCTTACGGATGATGTCACCCACCTAGAAGTATGCCTCTGACAGTTCTGTGCTCAGTAATCTCGGTAGCGCGTTCTGTAAATGCATCATGCTGTAGTGAGTTCATGTAGGTAGGCGTAGGTTCGACTCCCAGCCCGTGCGTGTGTGTGTGTTTCCAGCTGCCTCTGCAGATGAACGTGCCTTTAGACGCTTCGCAACACATACCTTGGCTATTGTCAGCTATTCCCTTACGGATGATGTCACCCGCCTAGAAGTATGCCTCTGACAACGCTGTGCTCAGTAATCGCGGTAGCGCGTTTTGTAAATGCATCATGCTGTAATGAGTTCATGTAGGTAGGTGTAGGTTCGACTCCCGGCCCTTCCCTGTGTGTGTGTGTGTTTCCAGCTGCCTCTGCAGATGAACATGCTTTTAGACACTTCGCAACACATACCTTGGCTATTGTGAGCTATTCCCTTACGGATGATGTCACCTGCCTAGAAGTATGCCTCTGACAGCGCTGTGCTCAGTAATCTCGGTAGCACGTTCTGTAAATGCATCATGCTGTAGTAAGTTCATGTAGGTAGGCGTAGGTTCGACTCCCGGCCCTTCCTTGTGTGTGTGTGTGTGTGTGTTTCCAGCTGCCTCTGACAGATGAACATGCTTTTAGACACTTCGCAACACATACCTTGGCTATTGTCAGCTATTCCCTTACGGATGATGTCACCCGCCTAGAAGTATGCCTCTGACAGTGCTGTGCTCAGTAATCTCAGTAGCGCGTTCTGTAAATGCATCATGCTGTAGTGAGTTCATGTAGGTAGGCGTAGGTTCGACTCCCGGCCCTTCCCTGTGTGTGTGTTTCCAGCTGCCTCTACAGATGAACATGCTTTTAGACGCTTCGCAACACATACCTTGGCTATTGTCAGCTATTCCCTTACGGATGATGTCACCCGCCTAGAAGTATGCCTCTGACAGCACTGTGCTCAGTAATCTCAGTAGCACATTCTGTAAATGCATCATGCTGTAGTAAGTTCAAGTAGGTAGGCGTAGGTTCAACTCCCGGCCCTTCCCTGTGTGTGTGTTTCCAGCTGCCTCTGCAGATGAACATGCTTTTAGATGCTTCGCAACACATACCTTGGCTATTGTCAGCTATTCCCTTACGGATGATGTCACCCGCCTAGAAGTATGCTTCTGACAGCACTGTGCTCAGTAATCTCGGTAGCGCGTTCTGTAAATGCATCATCCTGTAGTGAGTACATGTAGGTTCTACTCCCCGCCCTTCCCCGGGTGTGTGTGTTTCAAACCTTGCCATTGATGTACCGAACTACCTTAGCTCTTAATAAACTATTCACTACGGATGATGTCTTACTAAATATCTTGGCTGTGCTCAAATAATCTCATTAGCATTCTGTATCTGGTGAGTTCATGTGGTTGACTCGGCCCTGTGTGTGTTTCAACTTCCTTGGTTAAAATTATTTAACCCGGCCTATTCGCTTTTTTTGGTGTGTACCCCCTGTTGTCTGTGTTTTTGTGACATCCCCTTTTCTTTGTGGGTTTATGTGGGGGTTTAAATTAACTTCCCATGGGGGGTTTCCCCCAAAAGGTTGGGTCAACCCCGGAAAAACCCTTCTGCGACTGTTTGGGATGGTCCATGGGTTTGTTTTGGGGGGTTTCACCTTAATGTGTGTTGTCTATGTATACATGGTTCCCCCTAGGGAGGTTTGAAAACCATTTCCCCATCCCGGTTGGTGAACTGGGACTTTCCTTGTGCGCTGGGTTGGGGATTTATACCCAATTTTTGCATTTCCTGCATTTTATGGGAAACTTTCATAACCCCCCCTGGGGGCAATTTTTTGCCAAACAAACCGCCTTTTTTAACCCAACCCATGGTTTTAACTAAATTTTAAAAAAACATTTTTTGTTCGGGACTGGATTGGGCCCTTTATGGTGACCCCTTAAAACTTTTTCATAAAGCCCCCATTTTTCCCTGGCCATTGCATCCAAAACCCTTAAAAGCTTTAAATAAATTCCCCGGTCCCCCTTGGGGTCGCCCTTTTGGTGAACCTAACGGTAAAGGATTCGCGGACAATTTTGGGCCTAAATAAAAAAATTCATATTAAAGTAAACGTTTTACTGTTCCATTGGCCCTGGTTTTTGTGCGGTTCCCCTAAATTTTTTTCTACCCCCCAAATTTCAAAACGGTTTTAAAACCCCCCAAATGGGAACTTCCAAAAATGCAATTTTACAATGCCCTTTAAATAAATCCCCAGAATTTTTCCCAATGGGTTGCCATTTAAAATTTCCCCAAATCAACCCAATGGGGGGAGTCACGGCACTTTGGGTTTTCCCCCATTTTAAAAATTTAAAGCAGGGAAAATATAAAAAATAAAAATAAAATTTTTAATAAAGTTTTTGTTAGGGCAATAGGTTTCTGCTTTGAACAAGGGTTTTGGGGGGGGCCTTACCTCCCCCAGGTTCCCTTTCCAAATTTTCCATTTTTTAAACACGGTGGGGCCTTCCTTAAAGGGGCCCCCCGGGACCAGTGGTGCCCCTTTTACTCGATCTCATTAAAAAGCCACATTAGGCGCTGGCAGTCCCCAAAAAACCCCAATGGGGGGCCCGGTACCTTCCAAAGGGGGTCCATTGGTTTTTCCCCCCCCATTCAAAGCTTTTTCAAATGGGGAAAGGTACTACCAAGAAGACAAAGGGGGTTCCGGGGTTAAAACCCTTGTCAAATGTTTAAAACTTTTTTGGGGCTCCAGCCCCTATGGGGCAGGCAATTATCAAAAGGTCAAAACTCCCCCCGGTTCTTTAAACCCCTTTTGGCCCCGGGAAACCCGAATCCGGGGTGGGGTTCAAAGGAGGTTATTTTTCTCCCATGAACTCCCGGTCCCCGGGGGTTCCCCCCCTTTCCCCTGGGATTCTGACAAAAAAGTCGAAACCCAATTTTTGGGGCATGTTTCCCCAATGACCGACCCCGGGCCAATGGGTGTTCCCGGCTTTAAATTGGTTTTGGGGGAATTCCCCCAGTTAAAGCGGGAACAACTCCCTTTCAGGAACCCTGCCCCTTGGGTTGAGGGACTTGGCAAAGGGATTAAATTACCCGGTTTATCCCTGCAAAGGGGGGAAATCATTTCCCACTATAGGGGTACATGGGGTTTCTCCCCTTTAATCCAAACCAGTTGGCTTGGTCAAGGGCCCCATCCCACTTTTTTCATCCCAATTAAGGGGGAAGTATTTGGCCCAAAATGAAAAGGCCCCCTTCAACACAAAACCCCTTTTTGGTACTTGTAAACCCTTGTTGAGTACCCCACCGGATGTTGAAACGGCGGTGGGAAAAAACGGTCAAGTTGTTTGGCTCATTTCGAACTCCTTTCCGTAAACTTGTTGTGGGGGATTTTTCTGCTCAATTTGGTGGGGGAAAAAGGGTTTCCTCCCCCTTTTTTTTCTTGGGGCCCCGGGGGGGGGGGGGGGGGGGGGGGGGGGGGAAAAAAAAAAAAAAAAAAAAAAAAAAAAAAAAACCCCCCAAATTTCCCCCTGGGAAAAATTTGTTTTTCCCAAAATTTTTTTTTTTAAAAATTTCCCGACGCCCAAACCCCGCCCCGGGGGGGGGGGGGGGGGCCCCCAAAATTTTTTAAAAGCACCCCTTTTTGGGGGGGGGGGGGGGGGGGGGGGGGGGGGGGTTTTTTTTTATTTTTTTTTTTTTTTTTTTTCTTTTTTTTTCCCCCCCACCCCCAAAAAAGGGGGGTTTTTTTTCCCCCGTGTATGCCTTCCTGCATTACTACCCCCCCCAGCAGCTGGGAAGGCCCCATAGGTTCATCGTCAGACGGATGCAGGTGTCAGGTATTTGTGTTATGCTGCCCGACTGTAAGGACTCCTGCTCCATTCAGTCACATACCACTTGTTCAGTGGTGACCTGTGCCTGACATACGAGGCCATGTCGACCCATATTTGATGACTATGCTTCACCTAATGGATCTGCATCCCTCAGAACCACAGGGGCAGGTGACGTGAACCTTGACACGGTCATTAATAGAATGTGTTGGAGGGACAGATACATCACCCAGATACTCACTATGCTGTGGAACAACATCCCAGTACATGTGAGGCAGAGAACCTTGCTGGCCTTGTTCGAGGGGGATCTTGTCCAATGGATGGGGGATTGCGGATATACCCCAGGGATTACATCATTGTCACTGCTTGACAGAGGTACAGCAATATAATAGGCATTTTATCTCCAGACTGGAGGGTTGGCAAAGGAAACATAACTATGACCTAGGGTTATGGCTGCCCTTGGGTAGATAGCCTACTATGTACCTATGGACCTATGAACCTATGTTCATAGTTTGTCCCATTCACACTTATCTATCCCCTATCCTCATTCATATGTGTATATTTCTGTGGCACATGATTGAACTATGTATTACCTGCAGGTATGCTGTCTACAATGCACATACGTCACGGTTGATTACAGTGTATCTCTGTACCTACCTCTGTGATACTGAGGACTACCACACATCCTTCACAGCGTTACATGCATATGTCCATACTATTATTCTTTGGCCTGGGTGGGTTGTTAGGGCAACGGTTACACATGTCCCTGTTTGTGCACGTGTCATGGTGGTCTTTGACCAGCCTCCGTTGCTATCGTGGGATGGACGGTAGTGTTGGTGTGTGTTTGGGATGTGTTTTCACTGCCGGTACATCTGTGGGGGGTGGGGTTGGCACATGTTCCTCTTTGCAGGGAGCCACATCCTGGACATTTGTGTCATGCATCGACACTTGGCACGTGCCATATGTCCTGTGCTATTCCCACAGTCGTGTATGCCTTCCTGCATTACTACTGCGTGTTACTGGCTGTTTGTATCTGGTACACATGGCTATTATGGTGGATAGCTTGGCCTATTCCCATGCTATGACATACCCATTCATCCAGGCATATACATGTTATTCCATCCTTTGCGTTAGCCATGGGTGTTTGGCCGACCGGCAACACTATTCTCAACGTGTGATGTCCCACCTTCACCTTCTGTGCCTGTGGCACCCTGTTGGGGCGTCCTGCTTGGTGGGCAGATGTTCCGCCATTTGTGTTGTGTTTGACATGTCTGCATAGCTAATCATCAGTACGGTGGCTGAACATACTGCCTTGTCCAGATGTGCACAGTTATGGGCACCGTGGCGTGTGCATGCCTATGGGGTTTCGACAGGTCCATACCACATGCGGGATGTACACATTCTGCCGACACATTCACATCCGGCCATTTGGATATCTGTACCTGAGGTGGGATGTTAACATGTGGGGTACATATTTGCCCGCGTGGCACTGCCTAGGACAATACTTCTTACTACATTTCAGGTATACCCATTGTGTGTAGGTGTGTAGCTGCGCAAGGCTGCTAGCTGGGTTGGGTGCACGGTCGTACATGGGTGCGGGTTACATGCTATGACGGGGCTGTTGTATATTACATTTGCATGCATGGGTTCTGCTTCTGGATATTATGCTTAGGCATACGCCGTCCTATGTGTATGCGACGGGCACATTGCTGGGTGTAGTACATGTTGCTATGCACATGTTTGTCTGTGTTTAGAGTATCTAGTTTCCTTCTTGTTGTTATATCGACACGGCTACCCGGCTGTGTACTCTCACTACTGCTGGTGACCATGCCCATGTGGCTACTTCTATGTAGGTGCGGCGTGCTGACATGCTGTGGTACACCTTCACTGGGTATGCCCACTGACAGTGCATTGCGTGACGGACACGGTATTACGCGTATCCTTTGTTCCTTACACGGGTACACTTTGGACTTCGTGGGTTAATGTTTGGTTTTCCGTTTTGTGTGAACGGGTACTATGTTGCATAGTCTGCGTACGTTTCATTATCCACGGACCCTTGCTGGTGAGGTTACTATTGCAGGCGGCCTGTGGAAGTCAGCACTTTAGGTTGCTCATCACCTGCCGGCTTGGCCACGCCTACGGCCGCATCCTACTTGGGCTCGCTCACGTGCCCTCCGCACGTGTCTGTGGTTGCGGCGCGCACTCATTACTATGCATATGGCGCTGCTACGCTGATTATTCACTGCACTGCCGGCGCAAGCCTTACACCGGCCTTGCGCCGAGCTTCATGAATCCCGGGGAATGTCTTCTACAAGTATGTATATACATTTTAAACTATGTAATACCCCATCCTCACATATTTGTACTGTAAGTAGTTAATGCCTTTCTCAATACGTAGATGGCACTATTTGTTTTTTATTACTTGATCTAGACTAATATGTATGCATTGTTGCTCACTGTCTGTGTCACAAGCGTTTATTGTAAATGTTTAATTTCTATAACCTTGCTTTAATCTGTGGAGCTTTTCTCCCTGGGCCTCCACTGAAAATGGACATTGATCCAGCTGGACTAGCCCGGTCAACAAATGTAAAATAAAATAAAATAAAAAATTGTGGTGACAAGGTTTAGGTCCCTAGAGCATGTAGCTCAGAGTGATTGGGATTTCTTTAAGTGGAGCATGTCCAACAGCTCTGGGCTTGACATAGCTTTGTGTGTAAGACAGAGATTGCCCCTGAGTAGCCAATATGCGATGGAGTAAAGCTGTAGTTTTTTGAGACGGTCTGCGTAGGGCATCTGTTTGAGGTCAGTAATCCTCTTTGTGAGGTATTTCTTTGGTCTTTCCAGATGGTGTAGATGTCTTGTGAGGTACATACCAAAAGGGGCATTGTACTCTATAATGGGTCTAATGAGTGATGAGTAGAGGGGAACAATGACCTCTTTCACAGAAGGCATGACATCCATTCCAACAATGAGTAGAAGTAAGGAAGTGAATCTGTCTTAAATGGGACTACAGAACGACAGACCAGCTCTCTAAGTTGGAACAAAAGTGTTTAATCCGCCAGTGACACCAAAAAGTGCCAAAAACAAAGAGTTCATACAAATTCTTAAAATACTTTAAAGCGCTTTTCGTTTGTCATCAGTACTTTTACTTTCTGAGGAAGTTTGTCTGATGACAAACGAAAAGCGCTTTAAAGTCTTTTAAGAATTTGTTTGAACTCTTTGTTTTTGGCACTTTTTGGTGTCACTGGCAGATTAAACACTTTTGTTCCAACTTAGAGAGCTGGTCTGTCATTTTGTGG